>NW_024056023.1:0-82183 GCF_902713615.1 Scyliorhinus canicula
GGCACTGGGAGAGTCGCAGTGTCCGGCACTGGGGGAGTCGCAGTGTCCGGCACTGGGAGAGTCGCTGTGTTCGGCACTGGGGGAGTCGCAGTGTTCGGCACTGGGGGAGTCGCAGTGTCCAGCACTGGGGGAGTCGCAGTGTCTAGCACTGGGAGAGTCGCAGTGTCCAGCACTGGGGGAGTCGCAGTGTCCAGCAATGGGGGAGTCGCAGTGTCCGGCACTGGGGGAGTCGCAGTGTCCGGCACTGGGGGAGTCGCAGTGTCCGGCATTGGGGGAGTCGCAGTGTCCGGCACTGGGGGGGCAGATGCGTTGTCCAGCACTGGGGGAGTCGCAGTGTCCAGCACTGGGGGAGTCGCAGTGTCCAGCACTGGGGGAGTCGCAGTGTCCAGCACTGGGGGGAGTCGCAGTGTCCAGCACTGGGGGAGTCGCAGTGTCCAGCACTGGGGAGTCGCAGTGTCCAGCACTGGGGGAGTCGCAGTGTCCAGCACTGGGGGAGTCGCAGTGTCCAGCACTGGGGGAGTCGCAGTGTCCAGCACTGGGGGAGTCGCAGTGTCCAGCACTGGGGGAGTCGCAGTGTCCAGCACTGGGGGAGTCGCAGTGTCCAGCACTTGGGGAGTCGCAGTGTCCGGCACTGGGGGAGTCGCAGTGTCCGGCACTGGGGGAGTCGCAGTGTCCAGCATTGGGGGAGTCGCAGTGTCCAGCACTGGGAGAGTCGCAGTGTCCAGTACTAGGGGAGTTGCAGTGTCCAGCACTAGGGGAGTTGCAGTGTCCAGCACTGGGTAAGTCGCAGTGTCCAGCACTGGGTAAGTCACAGTGTCCAGCACTGGGTAAGTCGCAGTGTCCAGCACTGGGTAAGTCGCAGTGTCCAGCACTGGGTAAGTTGCAGTGTCCAGCACTGGGTAAGTTGCAGTGTCCAGCACTGGGTAAGTTGCAGTGTCCAGCACTGGGTAAGTTGCAGTGTCCAGCACTGGGTAAGTTGCAGTGTCCAGCACTGGGTAAGTTGCAGTGTCCAGCACTGGGTAAGTTGCAGTGTCCAGCACTGGGTAAGTTGCAGTGTCCAGCACTGGGTAAGTTGCAGTGTCCAGCACTGGGTAAGTTGCAGTGTCCAGCACTGGGTAAGTTGCAGTGTCCAGCACTGGGTAAGTTGCAGTGTCCAGCACTGGGTAAGTTGCAGTGTCCAGCACTGGGTAAGTTGCAGTGTCCAGCACTGGGTAAGTTGCAGTGTCCAGCACTGGGTAAGTTGCAGTGTCCAGCACTGGGTAAGTTGCAGTGTCCTGCACTGGGTAAGTTGCAGTGTCCAGCACTGGGTAAGTTGCAGTGTCCAGCACTGGGTAAGTTGCAGTGTCCAGCACTGGGTAAGTTGCAGTGTCCAGCACTGGGGGAGTTGCAGTGTCCAGCACTGGGGGAGTCGCAGTGTCCAGCACTGGGGGAGTCGCAGTGTCCAGCACTGGGGGAGTCGCAGTGTCCAGCACTGGGGGAGTCGCAGTGTCCAGCACTGGGGGAGTCGCAGTGTCCAGCACTGGGTAAGTCGCAGTGTCCAGCACTGGGGGAGTCGCAGTGTCCAGCACTGGGTAAGTCGCAGTGTCCAGCACTGGGGAGTCGCAGTGTCCAGCACTGGGGGAGTCGCAGTGTCCAGCACTGGGGGAGTCGCAGTGTCCAGCACTGGGGGAGTCGCAGTGTCCAGCACTGGGGGAGTCGCAGTGTCCAGCACTGGGGGAGTCGCAGTGTCCAGCACTGGGGGAGTCCCAGTGTCCAGCACTGGGGGAGTCGCAGTGTCCAGCGCTGGGGGAGTCGCAGTGTCCAGCGCTGGGGGAATCACAGTATCCAGCACTGGGTGTGTCGCAGTGTCCAGCACTGGGGGAGTCGCAGTCATTCAGCATTGGGGGAATCGCAGTGTCCAATGCTGGGGGAATCTCAGTTTTCAGCGCTGGGGGAATCTCAGTGTCCAGCGCTGGGGGAGTCGCAGTGTCCAGCGCTGGGGGAGTCGCAGTGTCCAGCACTGGGGGAGTCACAGTGTCCAGCACTGGGGGAGTCGCAGTGTCCAGCACTGGGGGAGTCGCAGTGTCCAGCACTGGGGGAGTCGCAGTGTCCAGCGCTGGGGGAGTCGCAGTGTCCAGCACTGGGTGAGTGGCAGTGTCCAGCGCTGGGTGAGTCGCAGTGTCCAGCACTGGGTGAGTGGCAGTGTCCAGCGCTGGGGGAGTCACAGTGTCCAGCACTGGGAGAGTCGCAGTGTCCAGCACTGGGAGAGTCACAGTGTCCAGCACTTGGGGAATCACAGTGTCCAGCGCTGGGGGAATCTCAGTTTTCAGTGCTGGGGGAATCTCAGTTTTCAGTGCTGGGGGAATCTCAGAGTCCAGCTCTGGGGGAATCTCAGTTTCCAGAGCTGTGGGAGTCACAGTGTTCAGCACTGGGGGAGTCGCAGTGTCCAGCACTGGGGTAGTCGCAGTGTCCAGCACTGGGGGAGTCGCAGTGCCCAGCGCTGGGGGAGTCGCAGTGTCCAGCACTGGGGGAGTCGTAGTGTTCAGCACTGGGGGAGTCGCAGTCATTCAGCACTGGGGGAGTCGCAGTCTTCAGCACTGGGGGAGTCGCAGTCTTCAGCACTGGGGGAGTCGCAGTCTTCAGCACTGGGGGAGTCGCAGTCTTCAGCACTGGGGGAGTCGCAGTCTTCAGCACTGGGGGAGTCGCAGTGTCCAGCACTGGGGGAATCGCAGTGTCCAGCACTGGGGGAATCGCAGTGTCCAGCACTGGGGGAGTCGCAGTGTCCAGCGCTGGGTGAGTCGCAGTGTGCAGCACTGGGGGAATCGCAGTGTCCAGCGCTGGAGGAATCGCAGTGTCCAGCGCTGGGGGAATCGCAGTGTCCAGCGCTGGGGGAATCGCAGTGTCCAATGCTGGGGGAATCTCAGTTTTCAGTGCTGGGGGAATCTCAGTGTCCAGCGCTGGGGGAGTCGCAGTGTCCAGCGCTGGGGAGTCGTAGTGTCCAGCGCTGGGGGAGTCGTAGTGTCCAGCGCTGGGGGAGTCGCAGTGTCCAGCACTGGTGGAGTCGCAGTGTCCAGCACTGGTGGAGTCGCAGTGTCCAGCACTGGTGGAGTCGGAGTGTCCAGCACTGGGGGAGTCGCAGTGTCCAGCGCTGGGGGAGTCGCAGTGTCCAGCATTGGGTGAGTGGCAGTGTCCAGCGCTGGGTGAGTCGCATTGTCCAGCACTGGGTGAGTGGCAGTGTCCAGCGCTGGGGAGTCACAGTGTCCAGCACTGGGAGAGTCGCAGTGTCCAGCACTGGGGGAATCGCAGTGTCCAGCGCTGGGGGAATCTCAGTTTTCAGCGCTGGGGGAATCGCAGTGTCCAATGCTGGGGGAATCTCAGATTTTAGCGCTGGGGGAGTCGCAATGTCCAGCACTGGGTGTGTCGCAGTTTCCAGAGCTGTGGGAGTCACAGTGTTCAGCACTGGGGTAGTCGCAGTGTCCGGCACTGGGGAGTCGTAGTGTTCGGCACTGGGGGAGTCGCAGTGTCTAGCACTGGGGGAGTCACAGTCTTCAGCACTGGGGGAGTCGCAGTCTTCAGCACTGGGGGAGTCGCAGTCTTCAGCACTGGGGGAGTCGCAGTGTCCAGCACTGGGGGAGTCGCAGTGTCCAGCATTGGGGGAGTCGCAGTGTCCAGCACTGGGTAAGTCGCAGTCTCCAGCGCTGGGGGAGTCGTAGTGTCCAGCGCTGGGGGAGTCGTAGTGTCCAGCGCTGGGGGAGTCGCAGTGTCCAGCACTGGTGGAGTCGCAGTGTCCAGTACTGGTGGAGTCGGAGTGTCCAGCACTGGGGGAGTCGCAGTGTCCAGCGCTGGGGGAGTCGCAGTGTCCAGCACTGGGTGAGTGGCAGTGTCCAGCGCTGGGTGAGTTGCATTGTCCAGCACTGGGTGAGTGGCAGTGTCCAGCGCTGGGGGAGTCACAGTGTCCAGCACTGGGAGAGTCGCAGTGTCCAGCACTGGGGGAATCGCAGTGTCCAGCACTGGGAGAGTCGCAGTGTCCAGCACTGGGGGAGTCGCAGTGTCCAGCACTGGGGGAGTCGCAGTGTCCAGCATTGGGGGAGTCGCAGTGTCCAGCACTGGGTAAGTCGCAGTGTCCAGCACTGGGGAGTCGCAGTGTCCAGCACTGGGGGAGTCGCACTGTCCCGCACTGGGGGAGTCACAGTGTCCAGCACTGGGGGAGTCGCAGTCTTCAGCACTGGGAGAGTCGCAGTGTCCAGCACTGGGGGAGTCGCAGTGTCCAGCACTGGGGGACTCGCAGTGTCCAGCACTGGGGGACTCGCAGTGTCCAGCACTGGGGGACTCGCAGTGTCCAGCACTGGGGGACTCGCAGTGTCCAGCACTGGGGGACTCGCAGTGTCCAGCACTGGGTGAGTCGCAGTGTGCAGCACTGGGGGAATCGCAGTGTCCAGCGCTGGGGGAATCGCAGTGTGCAGCACTGGGAGAATCGCAGTGTCCAGCGCTGGAGGAATCGCAGTGTCCAGCGCTGGGGGAATCGTAGTGTCCAGCGCTGGGGGAATCGCAGTGTCCAATGCTGGGGGAATCGTAGTGTCCAGTGCTGGGGGAATCGCAGTGTCCAGCGCTGGAGGAATCGCAGTGTCCAGCGCTGGGGGAATCGTAGTGTCCAGCGCTGGGGGAATCGCAGTGTCCAGCGCTGGGGGAATCGTAGTGTCCAGCGCTGGGGGAATCTCAGTGTCCAGCACTGGGGGAATCTCAGTTTTCAGCGCTGGGGGAATCTCAGTGTCCAGCGCTGGGGGAGTCGCAGTGTCCAGCGCTGGGGGAGTCGTAGTGTCCAGCGCTGAGGGAGTCACAGTGTCCGGCACTGGGGGAGTCGCAGTGTCCAGCACTGGGGGAGTCGCAGTGTCCAGCGCTGGGGGAGTCGCAGTGTCCAGCGCTGGGTGAGTCGCAGTGTCCAGCACTGGGGGAATCTCAGTTTTCAGCGCTGGGGGAGTCGCAGTGTCCAATGCTGGGGGAATCTCAGTTTTCAGCGCTGGGGGAGTCGCAGTGTCCAGCACTGGGGGAATCTCAGTTTTCAGCACTGGGGGAATCTCAGTTTTCAGTGCTGGGGGAATCTCAGTGTCCAGCACTGGGGGAATCTCAGTTTCCAGAGCTGTTGGAGTCACAGTGTTCAGCACTGGGGGAGTCGTAGTGTTCAGCACTGGGGGAGTCGCAGTCATTCAGCACTGGGAGAGTCGCCGTCTTCAGCACTGGGGGAGTCGCAGTCTTCAGCACTGGGGGAGTCGCAGTCTTCAGCACTGGGAGAGTCGCAGTGTCCGGCACTGGGGGAGTCGCAGTGTCCAGCACTGGGGGACTCGAAGTGTCCAGCACTGGGGGACTCGAAGTGTCCAGCACTGGGGGACTCGAAGTGTCCAGCACTGGGGGACTCGAAGTGTCCAGCACTGGGGGACTCCAAGTGTCCAGCACTGGGTGAGTCGCAGTGTGCAGCACTGGGGGAATCGCAGTGTCCAGCGCTGGAGGAATCGCAGTGTCCAGCGCTGGAGGAATCGCAGTGTCCAGCGCTGGTGGAATCGCAGCGTCCAGCGCTGGGGGAATCGCAGTGTCCAACGCTCGGGGAATCTCAGTTTTCAGCGCTGGGGGAATCTCAGTGTCCAGCGCTGGGGGAGTCTCAGTTTTTAGCGCTGGGGGAGTTGCAGTGTCCAATGCTGGGGATGTCGCAGTGTCCAGCGCTGGGGGAGTCGCAGTGTCCAGCACTGGTGGAGTCGGAGTGTCCAGCACTGGGGGAGTCGCAGTGTCCAGCGCTGGGGGAGTCGCAGTGTCCAGCACTGGGTGAGTGGCAGTGTCCAGCGCTGGGTGAGTCGCATTGTCCAGCACTGGGTGAGTGGCAGTGTCCAGCGCTGGGGGAGTCACAGTGTCCAGCACTGGGGGAATCTCAGTGTCCAATGCTGGGGGAATCTCAGTTTTTTGCGCTGGGGGAATCGCAGTGTCCAATGCTGGGGGAATCTCAGTTTTCAGCGCTGGGGGAGTCGCAGTGTCCAATGCTGGGGTAATCTCAGTTTTCAGCGCTGGGGGAATCTCAGTTTTTAGCGCTGGGGGAGTTGCAGTGTCCAATGCTGGGGATGTCGCAGTGTCCAGCACTGGGGTAGTCGCAGTGTCCGGCACTGGGGAGTCGTAGTGTTCAGCACTGGGGGAGTCGCAGTGTCCGGCACTGGGGAGTCGTAGTGTCCAGCGCTGGGGGAATCTCAGTTTTCAGCGCTGGGGGAATCTCAGTGTCCAGCGCTGGGGGAGTCGCAGTAGTCCAGCGCTGAGGGAGTCGCAGTGTCCAGCACTGGGGGAGTCGCAGTTTCCAGAGTTGGGGGAGTCGCAGTTTCCAGAGCTGGGGTAGTCACAGTGTTCAGCACTGGGGGAATCGCAGTGTCCCGCACTGGGGGAGTCGCAGTGTCCAGCACTGGGGGAGTCGCAGTGTCCCGCACTGGGGGAGTCGCAGTGTCCAGCACTGGGGGAGTCGCAGTGTCCCGCACTGGGGGAGTCGCAGTGTCCAGCACTGGGGGAGTCGCAGTGTCCAGCACTGGGGTAGTCGCAGCGTCCAGGCACTGGGGGAGTCGTAGTGTCCGGCACTGGGGGAGTCGCAGTGTCCAGCACTGGGGGAGTCGCAGTGTCCCGCACTGGGGGAGTCGCAGTGTCCAGCACTGGGGAGTCGCAGCGTCCAGCACTGGGGTAGTCGCAGCGTCCGGCACTGGGGGAGTCGTAGTGTTCGGCACTGGGGGAGTCGCAGTGTCCAGCGCTGGGGGAGTCGCAGTGTCCAGCGCTGGGGGAGTCGCAGTGTCCAGCACTTGGGGAGTCGCAGTGTCCAGCACTGGGGGAGTCGCAGTGTCCAGCACTGGAGGAAACGCAGTGTCCATCGCTGGGGGAATCGCAGTGTCCAATGCTGAGGGAGTCACAGTGTCCAACGCTGGGGGAGTCGCAGTGTCCAACGCTGGGGAGTCGCAGTGTCCAACGCTGGGGGAGTCGCAGTGTCCAGCGCTGGGGGAGTCGCAGTGTCCAGCGCTGGGGGAGGTCGCAGTGTCCAGCGCTGGGGGAGTCGCAGTGTCCAGCGCTGGGGGAGTCGCAGTGTCCAGCACTGAGGGAGTCACAGTGTCCAGCGCTGGGGGAGTCGCAGTGTCCAGCGCTGGGAGAGTCGCAGTGTCCAGCACTGGGGGAGTCACAGTGTCCAGCGCTGGGGGAGTCACAGTGTCCAGCGCTGGGAGAGTCGCAGCGTCCAGGACTGCAGGAAAACCCGGTCTCCGTGCGCCGGGGGGGGGAGTTCCTGTCTGTGTGGGAGTCTGCACATTCTCCCCATGTCTGCGTGGGTTTCATCCGGGTGCTCCGGTTTCCTTCCACAGTCCAACTTTGTGCAGCTTAGGTGGATTGGCTGCCCTAAAATTGCCCCTTAGTGTCCACAATGTGCGGGTTAGGCAGGAGTGGGCCGAGTTAGGGAGCTCTTTCAAAGGGTCGGTGCAAACGCGATGGGCCGAATGGCCTCCTTCTGCACTGTAGGGATCCTATGGGTGTTCAAAATAACGCGGGGTCAATAGGGAGTCAGTTACCTTGCTCGCTCCTTGGACTCATTGTAGATCTTTGTTATGACCTGGTCCTTGTTGTCCATGAAGCTCTTGTGAAATTCATCAAGTTTCCTGAAAGGCAATCAGCTCCAATTTACAAATGTGGAAGATTCCGGTTCACAATCGCAACCTCCGCGTCCCTCATCCAGCCCTTTGCTCTCTGGGGTGTGTCCGGGGGGCAGGGGGGGGTGTAACCTCTGTGAGATAAAGCATGACTGAGATTCGAGGCGGACAGGTCGCCTGGCGTCGACCTGGGCACCGGATCAGACACCTGTCCAATTCTGGGGCCTTGGCCGTCCCCGATTCCCATCGCTTCACCTTGTCTGGGGGCGGACGGGCGGCCTGGGGCCCCATGCTCTGGATTTCCCTCTGTAAACCTCTATCTCCCCTCCTCTCAGATCTTCCTTAAAACCAACCTCTTTGTTGGAGGCCATTCGGCCTATCGAGTCTGTACCGACCCTCTGAAAGAGCGTCTTACGTAGGTCCACTCCCCAGCACTATCCCTGTAACCCCACCCAACCTGCACATCTTTGGACAGTAAGGGACAATTCAGCATGGCCAATCCACCTAACCTGCACATCTTTGGACTGTGGGCAGGGCAGCACGTCGGCACAGTGGTTAGCATTGTTGCCTACGGCGCTGAGGACCTGGGTTCGAACCCCGGCCCTGGGTCACTGTCCGTGTGAAGTTTATACATTCTTCCCGTGTCTGCGTGGGTCTCACCCCCACAACCCAAAGATGTGCAGGATAGGTGAATTGGTCACACTAAATTGCCCCTTAATTGGAAAAATATAATTGAATAATTAAAAAAAAAGAAAAATGAAATGAAAATCGTTTATTGTCACAAGTCGGCTTCAAATGAAGTTACTGTGAAAAGCCCCTAGTTGCCACATTCTGGCGCCTGTTCGGGGAGGCTGGTACGGGAATTGAACCGTGATGCTGGCCTGCCTTGGTCTGCTTTAAAAGCCAGCTCTTTAGCCCTGTGCTAAACCAGCCCCTAATAACCTTTGGACTGTGGGAGGAAACCGGAGCACCCGGAGGAACCCACGCAGACGCGGGGGGAGGGGGGGAGAACGTGCAAACTCCACACAGTCACCCTAGGCCGGAATCGAACCGGGATCACTGGCGCCGTGAGGCAGCAGTGCTAACCTGAAGATCACCACACCTCAGGCGAAGGGCAAGATTCAGACTGGGGCCTTCATGAATTTTTTTTTTAAATTTAGAGTACCCAATTCATTTTTTTTTACCAATTAAGGGGCACTTGAGCATGGCCAATCCACCTACTCTGCACATAGAACATAGTACAGTACAGCACAGAACAGGCCCTTCGGCCCTCGATGTTGTGCCAAGCCAGGATCACCCTACTCAAACCCACGAATCCACCCTATACCCGTAACCCAATAACCCCCCCCCCTTAACCTTACTTTATTAAGACACTACGGGCAATTTAGCATGGCCAATCCACCTAACCCGCACATCTTTGGGTTGTGGGGGCGAAACCCACGCAGACACGGGGAGAATGTGCAAACTCCACACGGACAGTGACCCAGGGCCGGGATCGAACCTGGGACCTCGGCGCCGTGAGGCTGCAGAGGCTAACTCACTGCGCCACCGTGCTGCCCTTGGGGCCTTCATGAATAACGTCAGCCTGCCACCATCCTGATCGAGGCTGTGGTCTCTGTCTCGATATCTCATCATGTGGCTCTGTGTGTTCGATAAAACTCCTGTCCAGCACCTCGGGGACGTCTTACTTAACCGAAGGATGAGTAATGAAGAGGCCCAGGGTGATGTTCCGAGGGCCCTCGGTTCGAACCTCGCCACAAATAAAAAAACATGGAATCGAAAGCTCACATCCCCTGCATTAAAAATAAAAAATCTTCATCCTTGGAAAGTGGAGTGTTGATTGGACGCGAGTGCTGGCTGTGTGTCTGACTCTACTCCCAGCTGCTTGGCAGTGGGAACCATCAGGGTTTAGTTCGGTATACGCGGGAGAACATTCGGAGGACAGAACTAAACTCTGGAAATTACTGCGTCTAAATATGTATATAAAATACCGTCCTAATGTAAGCAAATATTCATTACATTTCAGACTTTCTGGGAGTTCAAATGCTTTCTGATAAATGACATATGTTAACGCAGAGCCAGTCTAGTTTGTGCAGGCTGAGAAATATAATACCAGTGTTCTTCAGGGCCAGTCCACAAAGCTTCATATCCAAATATACTAGACCTCCATACTGTTTCAAATGGGCAGTTAGTTTTCGAGGCAATCTATGAATAGGGTGGGAACGGAAGGCTACGGATTCAGTTAGTGCAGACATAGAACTGTACAGCACAGTGCAGGCCCTTCGGCCCACAATGTTGTGCCGAACTGGGCTGAAACTAAGATCGAATCAACCTATTCTCGACGGCTTTAGTTCAGGCAGCTACCATGGACAGTACAGGCTTGGAGGGCCGAAGGGCCTGTTCCTGTACAGTATTGTTCTTTATTTTGAGGAAAGGGAGAATGGTCAGGGCTTTGGGGAGAAGGCCAGGGAGAGTGACACGGAGGCTCAGTCGGAACACGTACGCACACACGACAGGACAAACGGCCTCCTTCTGTCCTCTCACCCGTTCTGTGACTCGGTTACAGATCGCTCACAATTCAATGTTTCGTACGGAGGTCCGGGCTGGGCCGGCCGCTCACATCCTCAGGACAGACCCAAGACGCTTTACAGCCAGTGAGGGAGTACATCCTCGTTGAGGCGCCGGAATGTTGATCGACCCTGTTGATCGAAACCCTGTCTGCATCAGCCTGGAAAATATTCAACGACCCCGCAGCCTCCACCGCCCTCAGGGGCGAGAATTCCAGAGATGCCGGACAAAATTCCTCCTCATCGCTGTCTGAAATGGGAGACCCCTTATTTGAGAATGGAGGCTCAGCTTTATAATTCCAGCTGCCAGGGTTGGATTTGAACCCGTGTCCCCCCCCCCGCCCGGAACATTTACCCAGGGGCCTCCCCGGATTGCTAGCCCAGTGACATTCCCACTACACAACTGCCTCAACCTCAATCGACATCATTAAAAAAAAACAAAGTGCCAAAATGCTGTCTATGGGAGCTGGCTGTGCACAAAATGGCTGCCGCATTTCCTACATGGGGGCAGCATGGTAGCACAGTGCTTAGCGCAGTTGCTTCACAGCTCCAGGGTCCCAGGCTTGGGTTACTGTCTGTGTGGACTCTGCATGTTCTTCACCGTGTGTGCGTGGGTTTCCTCCGGGCGCTCCGGTTTCCTCCCACAGTCCAAAGATGTGCAGGTTGGGTGGATTGGCCATGATAAATTGCCCCTTAGTGCCCAAAAAGGTTAGGAGGGGTTACTGGGTTACGCGGATAGGGTGGAAGTGAGGGCTTAAGTGGGGTGCTCTTTCCAAGGGTCGGTGCCGACTCGATGGGCCGAATGGCCTCCTCCTGCACTGTAAATTCTATGATTACTAATCGCGCGACATTACCACGACGCCACCGTTTCCGCACGTCTGCGTTTTGCCTACCTTCCTGGGCTTGTCGAGGAAAGCCTGCTTGATCAGTTTAAGCGTCGCGTCCGATTTGATTCCCAGGATGGCGTAGTAATCGGCGGCGGCTCCAGACCTAATCGTGACGGGAGACAGGAGAAGGCAGGGTTTATTGCTCTGGGCTGCTGCTGTGTGACCCCCTACCAGGGGGGAGGGGGCTGGGCCAGTCCAAACGCGCTGTGCAGCGGAGGGGAGGAGTGGTGCGGGTGGCCTTGGACCCCGAGGGCACAGTCCTCTGTCCAAGCCCCCTGATATACACTGCTTATGGGCAGGGAGAACAGCCAGGAACTTCCTTTCCCTCACCTCTTGGACATCGTTAATTGGTGCTCAATAGCCAATGGGCCGGCAATGAGAGTGTAGGCAAGTACAACAACAACTTGCATCTAGATGGTGCCTTTACGTAATGAAACGTCCCGAGGGGCTTTGCCGGCGTGTTGTGGGGGGTGGGGGGGGGGGGGGGGGAACCAGGCAGCTGAAGGCCTGCCCACCGATGGTGGGAAAATCACCAATGGCACGAGAGGTGAGAATTGGAGGAGCGCAGAGACATCAGGGGGCTGTTGATTCAGAGGAGGAGGGGGGGGGAGATTACAAATACGGGGGAGGGGGCGAGGCCATCAACGGATTTGAAAACCAGGAGGAGAGTTTTCAAATCGAGACGTCGCTTCAGCGGGAGCCAGTGTGCGCCAGCGAGCACTGAGGGCGGGGGGGGGGGGGGGGGGGGGGGGGGGGAGAGGCGATCAAGGAACCCGACGTGGGGTCGGCTTTGGAACTCCAGTGGACGGAGCGTAGAACGTGGGATGAGCCGGACTAATCGCACGGTAGCTACAGCGGTTAGCACAGTTGCTGCACAGCGCCAGGGTCCCAGGTTTGATTCCCGGCTTGGGTCACTGTCTGTGCGGAGTCTGCACCTTCTCCCCCGGTGTCTGCGTGGGTTCCCTCTGGGCGCCCCGGTTTCCTCCCACAAGTCCCGAAAGACGTGCTTGTTAAGGTGAATTGGACATTCTGAATTCTCCCTCTGTGTTCCCGAACAGGCGCCGGAATGTGGCGACTAGGGGCTTTTCACAGTAACTTCATTGCGGTGTTAATGTGAGCCTACTTGTGACACTAATAAAGATCATTAGATCATTATTAGATAATGAAGGCAGAGATGAAGGCTTCAGCAGCAGATCAGCTGAGACAGGGACCAGGCCGGCGGCCGTTATGAGAGATGGGGTGAGCGAACGTTATGGCAGGAGCTGGGGGAATTATTCTTTTCTGCAAAGATTCAGTTTGAAGCTATGAGCTATCGTTGTGCGGCCGTTCAATTTGACCTGTATCGGTGAGCACGCACGCGCTCGACCCTTGTGACTGCCCGGAGAGGGGGGTGGAATATTCCAAGAAGGTGCCCGGACTGGGATAGTTTCAGCCGTGGGGAAAGGCTGGAGACGCTGCGGGGAATGTTTTCTTTGGAAGAGAAGAGGCCCGAGGGGAGATTTCATCAAAGTTTATAAAATGATGAGGGGTAGAGATAGGGTGGAGAGTGTGATGATAGAATCCAATACCAGGGCCCGATGCTTGAACAGAGGGGACTACGATAGAATGAGGAAGGACCTCGCTAAAGTAGACTGGAAACAAATATTTTATGGTTGGACAGTTGAGGAGCAGTGGAGTAATTTCAAAGAAATCTTTCAAAGTGCTCAACAAAAGTATATTCCACTGAGAAGGAAGAATTGTAAGAAAAGAGGTAATCGACCATAGGTGTCTAAGGAGATACATGAGGCTGTCAAATTGAAAGAGAAGGCTTGCAAAGTGGCCAAGATCAGCGGGAAACTAGAAGATTGGGAAAATTTTAAAGGTCAGCAGAAATCCACGAAAAAAGCCATAAAGAAAAGTAAGATAGAACACGGAAAAAAACTGGCACAGAATATAAGGATAGATAGCAAAAGTTTTTATAATTAAATAAAACTAAAAAGAGTGGCTAAAGCAAACATTGGTCCATTAGAGGATGAGAGTGGTCATTTAGTTATGGGATATAATGAAATGGCGGAGGCATTGAACAAATATTTTGTATCGGTCTTCACAGTGGAGGACACTAATGACATGCCAGCAATTGACCGAGAAAAGAAGGTAGGTGAGGACCTGGAAACCATTACTATCACGAAAGAGCAAGTGTTGGGCAAGCTAATGGAGCTCAGGATAGATAAGTCTCCTGGCCCTGATTGGATGCATCCCAGGGTACTGAAAGAGATGGCTGGAGTAATAGCAGATGCACTGGCAGTAATTTTCCAAAATTTGCTGAACACTGGGGCAGTCCCAGAGGATTGGAAAATAGCAAATGTGACGCCACTGTTTAAAAAGGGAAGTAGACAAAAGATGGGGAATTATAGACCGGTTAGCTGAACCTCTGTCGTGGGGCAGATGCATGAGTCTATTATCAAGAAAGACATAGGAGGGCACCTCGATAGAAATTGTCCCATTGGACGGATGCAGCATGGATTCATGAAGGGCAGGTCATGCTTGACGAATCTCTTGGAATTCTATGAAGACATTTCGAGCAAGGTAGACAAAGGGGACCCAGTGGATGTGGTGAAGCTAGATTTCCAAAAGGCCTTTGACAAGGTACCGCACAAGAGGCTGCTGCACAACTTAAGGATGCATGGTGTTAACGGTAGAGTACTAGCATGGTAGAGGATTGGCTGTCTAACAGGAAACCTAGAGTGGGAATAAATGAGTGCTATTCTGGCTGGCAATCAGTGACGAGTGGTGTGCCTCAGGGATCGGTGTTGGGACCACAATTATTTACAATTTGTATAGACGATTTGGAGTTGGGAACTACGTGTAAGGTATCCACGTTTGCAGATGACACGAAGGTGTGTGGCAGAGCAAAGTGTACTGAGCACTGTAAAACCTTACAGAGGAATATTGACACATTGAGTGAGTGGGCAAAGGTCTGGCAGATGGAGTATAATGTCAATAAGTGTGAAGTCATGCATTTTGGTAGGAGTAACAATAGAACGGATTATTACTTAAATGGTAAAAAGTTGCAGCTGCTATGGAGAGGGACCTGGGTGTACTTGTGCATGAGTCAGAGAAGGTTGGTCTGCAGGTGCAACAAGTCATTAGGAAGGCAAATGGAATTTTGTCCTTCATTGCGAAGGGGATTGAGTTTAAAAGTAGAGAGGTAATGTTGCAGTTATGCAAGGTGCTGGAGTACTGTGTACAGTTTTGGTCTCCACACTTGAGAAAGGATGTGCTAGCACTAGAGGGGGTGCAGAGGAGGTTCACTAGGCTGATTCCGGAGTTGAGGGGGTGATCGTATGAGGAGAGGTTGAGTAGGTTGGGATTATATTCACTGGAATTCAGAAGGTTGAGGGGGGATCTAATAGAAACATATAAAATTTTGAAGGGAATGGATAAGATAGAAGTAGAAAGGATGTTTCCACTGGTAGGTGAAAGTAGGACAAGACGGTATAGCCTCAAGATTAGGGGGAGCAGATTTAGGATTGAATCAAGGAGGAACTTCTTCACTCAGAGGGTGGTTAAAGTATGGAATTCCCGACCGAAAGGAGTAGTAGCCGCTACTTCATTGAATATATTTAAAGATACGGTAGATTTTTTTTGAAAAATAAAGGAATTACGGGATATGGCGAGAATGCGGGTAAGTGGTTCTGAGACCAGGAAAAGATCAGCCGTGATCTTATAGAATGGCGGAGCTCGAAGGGCCGGACGGTCTACTTCTGCTCCTAGTTCTTATGTAGGGAGCTCTTTCCAAGAGCCGGTGCAGACTCGATGGGCCGAATGGTCTCCTGCACTGTAAATTCTATAATCAGACCTGCCTGGTGTATATTTATATATATCCTCACTGTGGAGGTGTGTTTGGGGGGGGGGGGGGGGAATAAATGCTGTGGCCAAAAGGAAAACAAAACGGCCGACAGTTGGCGAACCTCCCCTTTAAGGCGGCGGGGGCCAGAGGAACCTCCCCTTTAAATGGGAGAGATGGTCCCGTGACGGGGAATCAAAGAGCTTTGCGAGTCAGTGACAAGAGGAGGGAATTCACGAGTGGGCGGGGCCCCACAACCTTTTTACCTTTTTGATCTCTGAACGGCGGCGACGGAGCGCCTCCCCCTCGCCGACCAGCGCCGCCTTCCTCGGGCCACTGCCATGTCCGCGCATGCGTCCGAGGGGGCACGGCTGAGGGCGGGGCCTCCGCCTATTGTGACATCGCCCGGACCCGCCCCCTTCTTGCGACGCCACCGGGCCCAGCCGTTGACTTTTAAAAGGGACGCGAGCGTCCCCACCAACCGCCCACACGAACGCGCGCACCGAGCATGCGCCGAAACCCGGCGGTGCCGGCCAGCGCGCACCGAGCATGCGCGTACCCCACCGGACCCGGGCGGGTGCCGGCACTCGCGCATGCTCCCTTCATGCCGGCGATGCCCCGCTCAGTCGAACAGCCCCTCCGCCCAAACAGACACTTTTGAAGGAAATTCGACACTCGAGGAAACAGAGAGGGAAAGGGAAAAGGGGTGGGGATGATTCTGGATACACGGCCAAAAGGGAGGGGGGGGAGGAAGAATGGGGCGCGATTTTAACCCAGTCAGGCGCACACACCCCCCCCCCCCCGTTTGAAGTCCCGCACCCCACCCCAGGCACGTTATTCGAGTTCAATCTGGAATGAAAAGACCACGGAGCAGTCGCCGACTGTCGTTGAATAAAGGGTGGCACGGTAGCACAGTGGGTTAGCACTGTTGCTTCACAGCTCCAGGGTCCCAGGTTGGGTTCCTCCGCTGGGTTACTGTCTGTGCGGAGTCTGCACGTTCTCCCAGTGTCAGCGTGGTTATCCTCCGGATTCTCCGGTTTCCTCCCACAGTCCAAAGATGTGCAGGTTAGGTGGATTGGCTATGGTAAATTGCCCTCAGTGTCCCAAAGGTTAGATGGGGTTATTGGGTTACGGGGATAGGGTGAAAGTGAGGGCTTTAAGTGGGTTGGTGCAGACTCAATGGGCCGAATGGCCTCCTTCTGCACTGTATGTTCTAGAACGTTTTCTAAACCGACCTGGTTCACCGACGTCCCCTTTGGGGGGGAAGCAGATACCTTGCCGTCCTTACTCCCGTCTGGGCCACATGTCCCTCCAGATCCATTCTCAAATGGCCCAGCAAGCCACTCAAGTCGGTGATTACGGGTGCGCAATGAACACAGACCTTGCCAGCGACGAATAAAACCGAAATGGTAGAACGGTACAGCACAGGTAGGCCACTCGGCCCATCAAATCTGTACCAGTTCTTTCGGTGGGTGATCCGCGTGGCCCCACGCCGCCCACTCTTTCCTCGGGACGCCTGATTTTTTTTTTCCTCTTCTTCTTTAAGCATTTACCCAACTTCCTTTTATTTGTTTCTCGATTTTTTTAAAGGGGCAGTTCTGCTCCCTAAACGAGGGAAGGGGCCGGCGAGGGACCCGGCTGCTTTTGAAGTAATGGCCAGGATACGCCATTGACAGGGTCTCTCATCTCTCCCCACCCCCAATTCGGGCGGGAAACACAGCCCCCGCGGCTCCTGAGCCCTCCCTCCCCCCAGCCAATTCACCCTCGAATCAACTTTATGTGGCTGCTGATGGTATCTCCACCCTCGCTAATCCATCTTGTGTCCCACCCCCCCCCTCCCCCCCCCCCCCCCCCCCCTCCCCCCCCCCCTCAACCCACTTCCCCCATGTCTCGTCCGAGATCTAAGTCTGTTACTTTCCAGGCTTCCTCCAGACAAGGCCTACCCTTCCGATGACTTAAAAATGGAGGCTGGGCGAGAAACTGGCCAATGTTTATTGGGGCAAGGGCCCCGGGGCCTTTGAACAGGGGTGCAGGTGGCAGGGTCTCACCGGAACCTCTGCAGTGAGTGGGGGTGGATCAGGCGATTTCGTGGCCACAGAAAGGGCAGCTGGATGAGTGGCACAGGGGTCAGCACCGCTGCCTCACGGCGCCAGGGACCTGGGTTCCATTACCGTTGCAGGTCACTGTCTGTGGCGGAGTCTGCACGTTCTCCCCCTGTATCAGGGGCAGCAGGGTAGCATGGTGGTTAGCATAAATGCTTCACAGCTCCAGGGTCCCAGGTTCGATTCCCGGCTGGGTCACTGTCTGTGTGGAGTCTGCACGTCCTCCCCCTGTGTGCGTGGGTTTCCTCCGGGTGCTCCGGTTTCCTCCCACAATCCAAAGATGTGCGGGTTAGGTGGATTGGCCATGCTAAATTGCCCGTAGTGTCCTAATAAAAGTAAGGTTAAGGGGGGGGTTGTTGGGTTACGGGTATAGGGTGGATACATGGGTTTGAGTAGGGTGATCATGGCTCGGCACAACATTGAGGGCCGAAGGGCCTGTTCTGTGCTGTACTGTTCTATGTTCTATGTTCTATCTGCGTGGGTTTCCCCCGGGTGCTCCAGTTTCCACCCACCGTCCAACGATGTGCAGATTAATAATAATCGCTTATTGTCACAAGCCGGCTTCAAATGAAGTTACTGTGAAAAGCCCCTCGTCGCCACATTCCAGCGCCCGTTCGGGGAGGCTGGTAAGAGAATTGAACCCGCGCCGCTGGCCTTGTTCTGTATTGCAAGTCAGCTGTTTAGCCCACTGTGCTAAACCAGCCCCTGATGTTAGGTGGATCGGCCGTGATAAATTGCCCCCTTAAGTGTCCAAAAGATTAGGTTGGGTTACGGGAATAGGGCGGGGGGAGTGGGCCAAGACAGGGGCGCTCTTTCAGAGGGTGGGTGCAGACTGATGGGCCCAATGGCTGCGCTGCGGGATTTCCGTGATTCGATGCACCCACCGGGGAAGAAGGATATGCTGATTGGGGGGGGGGGGGGGCGGTGTGAGAGGAGGCCCGTGTGGGGTAGAAGACGCCGGCACAGCGGATGGGCTGTGTCTTGGCTGTCACGATCGCCGTAACCCCAGCTGAAATCCTCCGCAACAATCCCCTCCCGCCTCACCGCCCCCACCCAGTTCCAGCAGGTACTCAATTCCGGCGCACAGAAACGACATTGTCCCTGAAGTTGGTGAGGATCTTGTCTCCATTGAAAAACATTCCTCTGGCATCACGCAAGTCGCAGGGATCTGTGCTGGGGCCCCTATTGTTGTGTCATTTATATAAACGGCATAGGTGACTATGTGGGGGGGGGGGGGGGGGGGGGGGGGTAGGGTCAGTAAGTTTGCAGATGGCACAAAGATTGGCCGGGTGGTTAACAGTGAGGTTGAGGGTCTTGGGTGGCAGGAGGATGGAGACGGGATGGTCAACTGGGCAGATAATGGAATTTAACCCTGAAAAGTGCGAGGCGATGCACTTTGGAAGGATTAATGTGACCGGGAAGTGTTCAACGAATGGCCTGATACTGGGAACGTCCAAGGAGCAAAGTGACCTCGGGCGTGTTTATCCAAAGATATCTGAAGGCAGGAGGACAGGTTAATAGGCTGGTGAAAAAGGCACATGGGACACTCGCCTTTATCAATCGAGACATCGCTAACAAAAGCAGGGAGGCCATGTTGGAGTTGTATCGAGCTTTGGTGAGGCCACAGCTGGAATACCGTGTGCAGTTTTGGTCTCCACACTTGAGAAAGGATGTGCTAGCACTAGAGGGGGTGCAGAGGAGGTTCACTAGGCTGATTCCGGAGCTGAGGGGGTTATCGCATGAGGAGACGTTGAGTAGGTTGGGATTATATTCATTGGAATTCAGAAGGTTGAGGGGGGATCTAATAGAAACATATAACATTTTGAAGGGAATGGATAAGATAGAAGTAGAAAGGATGTTTCCACTGGTAGGTGAAAGTAGGACAAGACGGCATAGCCTCAAGATTAGGGAGAGCAGATTTAGGACTGAATCAAGGAGGAACTTCTTCACTCAGAGGGTGGTTAAAGTATGGAATTCCCTACCGAAAGGAGTAGTAGCCGCTACTTCATTGAATATATTAAAGGAATTACGGGATATGGCGAGAATGTGGGTAAGTGGTTCTGAGACCAGGAAAAGATCAGCCGGGATCTTATAGAATGGCGGAGCTCGAAGGGCCGGACGGTCTACTTCTGCTCCTAGTTCTTATGTAGGGAGCTCTTTCCAAGAGCCGGTGCAGACTCGATGGGCCGAATGGTCTCCTGCGCTGTAAATTCTATAATCAGACCTGCCTGTTGTATATTTATATATATCCTCACTGTGTAGGTGTGTTTGTGGAGGGGGGGGGGGGGGGAATAAATGCTGTGGCCAAAAGGAAAACAAAATGGCCGACAGTTGGCGAACCTCCCCTTTAAGGCGGCGGGGCCAGAGGAACCTCCCCTTTAAATGGGAGAGATGGTCCCGTGACGGGGAATCAAAGAGCTTTGCGAGTCAGTGACAAGAGGAGGGAATTCACGAGTGGGCGGAGCCCCACAACCTTTCTACCTTTTTGATCTCTGAACAGCGGCTTTGGGCGGCGGAGCGCCTCCCCCTCGCCGACCAGCACCGCCTTCCTTGGGCCACTGCCATGTCCGCGCATGCGCCCGAGTGGGCGTGGCTGAGCGAGGGGCCTCCGCCTATTGTGACATCGCCCGGACCCGCCCCCTTCTTGCGACGCCACCGGGCCCAGCCGTTGACTTTTAAAAGGGACGCGAGCGTCCCTCACCAACCCTCCAAACGAACGCGCGCACCGAGCATGCGCCGAACCCGGTGGTGCCGGCCAGCGCGCACAGAGCATCCGTCGGTCCCGGTAGTACCGGCCAGCGTGCACCGAGCATGCGCCAGTCCCGGTCGTGCCGGCCAGCGCGCACCGAGCATGCGCGTACCCCACCGGACCCGGGCGGGTGCCGGCACTCGCGCATGCTCCATCCATGCCGGCGATGCCCCGCTCAGTCGAACAGCCCATCCACACAAACAGACACTTTCGATGGAAATTCGACACTCGAGGAAACAGAGAGGGAAAGGGAAAAGGGAAAAGGGGTGGGGATGATTCTGGATACACGGCCAAAGGGGGGGGGGGGGGAAATGGGGCGCGATTTTAACCCAGTCAGGCGGGTTTCCCGCTGAGGACGGGTTTCCCGCCCCGCCTGGTTTACTGTGCTGCTTTAATATTGACGTTAGGCCTCAAAGTGGGTCAATCTTCTGCTGCTGGGTGAGCCGGAGCGTCACGGCGACGACGGGAGGCCAGTCGGCCCCTCGCGCCCGTAGCCGGGCCTTTGATTGATCGATTTGGATTTATTGTCGCCGGTTCCGAGGTGCGGTGAAAAGTATCTTAGACTTAGACTTAGAACAGTACAGCACAGAACAGGCCCTTCGGCCCTCGATGTTGTGCCGAGCAATGATCACCCTACTTAAACCCACGTAACCCAACAATCCCCCCATTAACCTTACACTACGGGCAATTTAGCATGGCCAATCCACCTAACCCGCACATCTTTGGACTGTGGGAGGAAACCGGAGCACCCGGAGGAAACCCACGCACACACAGGGAGGACGTGCAGACTCCACACAGACAGTGACCCAGCCGGGAATCGAACCTGGGACCCTGGAGCTGTGAAGCATTGATGCTAACCACCATGCTACGTGAGGCCCATCGTTCCACGTGCAGTCCGGGCAGATTGTTCCGGACGTGAGAATCAGACGAGGAATACAGATTCCCGTCTCCACCCCCTGCCCCTCTGACTCCACCTAACTTACAAGCAAGGAGCGTCTCGCGCATGCGCAGATCGGTGACCTCCCCGAAGGCAACTGCGTCCTCCCCGGAAAAGATCAAGCGGCAACACGGGTGTTCGACAACACGACGAGGGGAGGGGGTGAGGTTGGTGGTGGTGTCGCTGGATGGCGGACGGGACCCCCCCGGTTCGAAGCCCCGCACCCCACCCCAGGCACGTTCTTCGAGTTCAATCTGGAATGAAAAGACCACGGAGCCGTCGCCGACTGTTGTTGAATAAAGGGTGGCACGGTCGTATAGTGGGTTAGCACTGTTGCTTCATAGCTCCAGGGTCCCAGGTTGGGTTCCCCGCTGGGTTACTGTATGTGCGGAGTCTGCACGTTCTCCCCGTGTCTGCCTGGGTTTCCTCCGGGTGCTCCAGTTTCCTCCCACAGTCCAAAGATGTGCAGGTTAGGTGGATTGGCCATGATAAATTGCCCTCAGTGTCCAAAAGGTTAGATGGGGTTATTGGGTTACGGGGATAGGGTGGAAGTGAGGGCTTTAAGTGGGTTGGTGCAGACTCAATGGGCCGAATGGCCTCCTTCTGCACTGTATGTTCTATGTTCTAGAAGGTTTTCTAAACCCACCTGGTTCACCGATGTCCCCTTTGGGGGGGAAGCAGATATCTTGCTGTCCTTACTCCCGTCTGGGCCACATGTCCCTCCAGATTCGCTCTCAAATGGCCCAGCAAGCCACTCAAGTCAGTGATTACGGGGGCGCAGTGAACACAGACCTTGCCAGCGACGAATAAAACCGAAATCGTAGCATGGTACAGCGCAGGTCGGCCACTCGCCCCATCAAATTTGTGCCAGTTCTTTCGGCGGGTGATCCGCGTGGCTGCACACCGCCCACTCTTTCCTCGGAACGCCTGATTTTCTTTTTTCCCAACATTTACCCAACTTCCTTTTATTTGTTTCCCAATTTTTTTAAGGGGTAGTTCTGCTCCCTAAACGAGGGAAGGGACCGGCGAGGGACCCGGCTGCTTTTAAAGTAATGGCCAGGATACGCCGTTGACAGGGTCTCTCATCTCTCCCCACCCCCAATTTGGGCGGGGAACACGGCCCCCGTGGCTCCTGAGCCCTCCCTCCCCGCAGCCAATTCACCCTCGAATCAACTTTATGTGGCTGCTGATGGTATCTCCACCCAACCCTCGCTAGTCCATCTTGTGTCCCCCCCCCCCCCCCTCAACCCCCTTCCCCCATGTCTCGTCCGAGATCTAAGTCTGTTACTATCCAGGCTTCCTCCAGACGAGGCCTATTCTTCCGATGACTTAAAAATGGAGGTTGGGCGAGAAACTGGCCAATGTTTACTGGGGCAAGGGCCCCGGGGCCTTTGAACAGGGGTGTAGGTGGCGGTTTCACTGGAACCTCTGCAGTGAGTGGGGGTGGGGGGTGGGTAGGCGGGGGTGGGTAGGCAGGGGGGGGGGGGGGGAGGTCAGGCGATTTTGTGGCCACAGAAAGGGCAGCTGGATGAGTGGCACAGGGGACAGCACCGCTGCCTCACGGCGCCAGGGACCCAGGTTCCATTACCATCGCAGGTCTGTGGCGGAGTCTGCACGTTCTCCCCCTGTATCTGCGTGGGTTTCCCCCGGGTGCTCCAGTTTCCACCCGCCGTCCAACGATGTGCAGATTAATAATAATAATCGCTTATTGTCACAAGCCGGCTTCAAATGAAGTTACTGTGAAAAGCCCCTGGTCGCCACATTCCGGCGCCCGTTCGGGGAGGCCGGTAAGGGAATTGAACCCGCGCCGCTGGCCTTGTTCTGTATTGCAAGCCAGCTGTTTAGCCCACTGTGCTAAACCAGCCCCTGATGTTAGGTGGATCGGCTGTGATAAATTGCCCCCTTAAGTGTCCAAAAGATTAGGTTGGGTTACGGGAATAGGGCGGGGGAAGTGGGCCGGGACGGGGGCGCTCTTTCAGAGGGTGGGTGCAGACTGATGGGCCCAACGGCTGCGGTGCGGGATTCCATGATTTGATGCACCCACCGGGGAAGAAGGATATGCTGATTGGGCAGGGGGGGGGGGGGGGGGGTGTGAGTGGGCGGGGTGGCGGTGTGAAAGGAGGCACGTGTGGGGTAGAAGACGCCGGCACAGCGGATGGGCTGTGTCTGGGCCGTCACGATCGGCGTAACTCCAGCTGAAATCCTCCGCAACAATCCCCTCCCGCCTCACCGCCCCCACCCAGTTCCAGCAGGTACTCAATTCCGGCGCACAGAGGCGGCATTGTCCCTGATGTTGGTGGGGATCTTGTCTCCATTGAAAAGCATTCCTCTGGCATCACGCAAATCGCAGGGATCTGTGCTGGGGCCCCTATTGTTGTGTCATTTATATAAACGGCATAGGTGACTATGTGGGGGCGGGTGGGGGGGTAGGGTCAGTAAGTTTGCAGATGGCACAAAGATTGGCCGGGTGATTAACAGTGAGGTTGAGGGTCTTGGGTGGCAGGAGGATGGAGACGGGATGGTCAACTGGGCAGATAATGGAATTTAACCCTGAAAAGTGCGAGGCGATGCACTTTGGAAGGAGTAATGTGACCGGGAAGTGTTCAACGAATGGCCTGATACTGGGAACGTCCGAGGAGCAAAGTGACCTCGGGCGTGTTTATCCAAAGATATCTGAAGGCAGGAGGGCAGGTTAATAGGCTGGTGAAAAAGGCACATGGGACACTCGCCTTTATCAATCGAGACATCGCTAACAAAAGCAGGGAGGCCATGTTGGAGTTGTATCGAACTTTGGTGAGGCCACAGCTGGAATACTGTGTGCAGTTTTGGTCTCCACACTTGAGAAAGGATGTGCTAGCACTAGAGGGGTGCAGAGGAGATTCACTAGGCTGATTCCGGAGCTGAGGGGGTTATCGTATGAGGAGAGGTTGAGTAGGTTGGGATTATATTCACTGGAATTCAGAAGGTTGAGGGGGGATCTAATAGAAACATATAAAATTTTGAAGGGAATGGATAAGATAGAAGTAGAAAGGATGTTTCCACTGGTAGGTGAAAGTAGGACAAGAGGGCAAAGCCTCAAGATTAGGGGGAGCAGATTTAGGACTGAATCAAGGAGGAACTTCTTCACTCAGAGGGTGGTTAAAGTATGGAATTCCCGACCGAAAGGAGTAGTAGCCGCTACTTCATTGAATATATTTAAAGATAGGGTCGATGTTTTTTTGAAAAATAAAGGAATTACGGGATATGGCGAGAATGCGGGTAAGTGGTTCTGAGACCAGGAAAAGATCAGCCGGGATCTTATAGAACGGCGGAGCTCGAAGGGCCGGACGGTCTACTTCTGCTCCTAGTTCTTATGTAGGGAGCTCTTTCCAAGAGCCGGTGCAGACTTGATGGGCCGAATGGCCTCCTGCACTGTAAATTCTATAATCAGACCTGCCTGTTGTATATTTATATATATCCTCACGGTGTAGGTGTGTTTGGGGGGGGGGGGGGGGGGAATAAATGCTGTGGCCAAAAGGAAAACAAAATGGCCGACAGTTGGCGAACCTCCCCTTTAAGGCGGCGGGGCCAGAGGAACCTCCCCTTTAAATGGGAGAGATGGTCCCGTGACGGGAAATCAAAGAGCTTTGCGAGTCAGTGACAAGAGGGAATTCACGAGTGGGCGGGGCCCCACAACCTTTCTACCTTTTTGATCTCTGAACGGCGGCGACGGAGCGCCTCCCCCTCGCCGACCGGCGCCGCCTTCCTCGGGCCACTGCCATGTCCGCGCATGCGTCCGAGGGCGCGGGACTGAGGGAGGGGACTCCGCCGATTGTGACATCGCCCGGACCCGCCCCCTTCTTGCGACGCCACCGGGCCCGGCCGTTGACTTTTAAAAGGGACGCGAGCGTCCCCCACCAACCCTCCACACGAACGCGCGCACCGAGCATGCGCCGGTCCCGGTGGTGCCGGCAAGCGCGCGCCGAGCATGCGCCTCTCCCACCGGACCCGGGCGGGTGCCGGTACTTGCGCATGCGCCCTCCATGCTGGCGATGCCCCGCTCAGTCGAACAGCCCCTCCGCACAAACAGACACTTTTGATGGAAATTCGACACTCGAGGAAACAGAGAGGGAAAGGGAAAAGGGGTGGGGATGATTCTGGATACACGGCTAAAGGGGGGAGGGGAGAAATGGGGCGCGATTTTAACCCAGTCAGGCGGGTTTCCCGCTGGGGACGGGTTTCCCGCCCCGCCTGATTTACTGTGCTGCTTTAATATTGACGTTAGGCCTCAAAGTGGGTCAATCTTCTGCTGCTGGGTGAGCCGGAGCGTCACAGCGACGACGGGAGGCCAGTCGGCCCCTTGCGCCCGTGCCGGCCCTTTGACGGATCGATTTGGATTTATTGTCGGCGGTACCGAGGTGCGGTGAAAAGTATTGTTCCGCGTGCAGTTCGGGCAGATCGTTCCGGACGTGAGAATCAGACGAGGAATACAGATTCCCGTCTCCACCCCCTGCCCCAAAGTTGAAATGCTGGCAGCTCATTCTGTAGGATCACAAGCTCAGAATAACCACTTGTTAATGTACTAGAGGGCAATCAGTGACTAGGACTGAACCCAAACACATTCATACCTTATAATGCCTTATTACATTATTATTTCTCTTTTTCTTATTTGTTAACCAGAACTAGGTTGGAAAAGACTATAGCAGAGGTCTCCAAGTTTTTTTAACTGAAATTTATACAAAGTAATAAATTAATTAACTAATCAGAGATGGCTGGGCAGGTGATGTGCTGTAGCTGTATGATGTGGGAGCTGGCTGTTCCCCTTGTGAATGGCAATGACCACATCTGCAGCAAGTGTTGGTTGCTGGAAGATCTCCGGCTCAGAATTGATGATCTGGAGTCTGAGCTTCAAACACTGCGGCACATCCGGGAGGGGGAGAGTTACCTGGACACTTTGTTTCAGGAGGCAGTCACACCTGGGAGATTAAGTAATTCACATTCAGTAACTGATCAGGGACATCAGAGTGTGACTGTAAGTGAGGCAGGCAGAGGGAACCTGAGTTCAGGAGTGCAGGAGCCTCAGCCCTTGACCTTGTCCAACAGGTATGAGACTCTTGCTCCCTGTATGGATGAGGAAAGGGGCTCTGGACAGGATGAGCCAACTGACCACGGTACCATGGTGCAGAAGGCCATTCAAGAGGGGGGAGTAAAAAGACAAGTAGTTGTTATAGGGGATTCTATAATTAGGGGGACAGATAGTATCCTATGCAAGCCGGATCGGGAGTCTCGCATGGTGTGTTGCCTGCCCGGTGCCAGGGTGCGGGACATCTCTGACCGGCTTGAAAGGATACTGGAGCGGGAGGGGGAGGATCCAGTTGTTGTGGTCCACGTTGGGACTAACAACATAGGTAAAGCTAGGGTGGAGGACCTGTTCGGGGACTATCAAGCACTAGGAAGAAAATTGAAGTACAGGTCCTCAAGGGTCATAATCTCTGGATTACTGCCCGAGCCACGTGCCAATTGGCATAGGGATAGGAAAATTAGGGAAGTAAACACGTGGCTAAGGGATTGGTGTGGGAAAGAGGGATTCCACTTCATGGGACATTGGCATCAGTTTTGGAACCGGGGGGATCTGTACCGTTGGGACGGTCTCCACCTGAACCGATCTGGAACCAGTGTTCTAGCGAAGAGGATAAATAGGGTGGTCAGTAGGACTTTAAACTTCTGAGTTGGGGGGAAGGGAAAGTGAAAGCGACAGGGAGCAGGGAGTTAAATGGCAAGATACGCAGGAGGATAACATGTAGGCAGGTGGATTTAAGCTTGAGGCAGACTAGGAATGCAACAAAAAGGAAGGATAACTTTGGACATCTTAGGACTTCCAATATCTGTACTGATAAGAAAGTTAACATTAAGGCACTTTACCTAAATGCTCGTAGCATTTGTAACAAAGTAGATGAACTCATGGCACAGATCATCGTGAATGATTATGATGTGGTAGGCATCACAGAGACATGGCTGCAGGGGGTTCAGGACTGGCAGTTAAACATCCAAGGATATACAACCTATCGAAAAGACAGGGAGGTGGGCCGAGGGGGTGGGGTTGCCTTGTTAGTTAAGAACAAAATTAAATCTATGGCACTAAACGACATAGGGTCGGATGATGTGGAGTCTGTGTGGGTAGAATTGAGGAACCACAAAGGCAAAAAAACCATAATGGGAGTTATGTACAGACCGCCTAACAGTGGTCAGGACCAGGGGCGCAACATGTACCGGGAAATAGAAAAGGCATGTCAGAAAGGCAAGGTCACAGTGATCATGGGGGACTTCAATATGCAGGTGGATTGGGTAAATAATGTAGCCAGTGGATCCAAAGAAAAGGAATTCATGGAATGCTTACAAGATGGCTTTTTGGAACAGCTTGTCATGGAGCCCACAAGGGAGCAGGCTATTCTGGACCTAGTGCTATGTAATGAACCAGACTTTATTAAAGATCTTAAAGTAAGGGAACACTTAGGAAGCAGCGATCATAATATGGTTGAGTTCAGTCTGCAGTTTGAAAGAGAGAAGGCAAAATCGGATGTAATGGTGTTACAGTTAAATAAAGGTAATTACGAGGGCATGAGAGAGGAACTGGTGAAAATCAACTGGAAGCAGACCCTAGCAGGGAAGACAGTAGAGCAAAAATGGCAGGAGTTTGTATGCATAATTGAGGACACTGTACAGAGGTTCATCCCCAAGAAAAGAAAGATTATCCAGGGAGGGATTAGACAGCCATGGCTGACAAAGGAGGTCAGGAAATGTATCAAAGAAAAAGAGAGATCCTATAAAGTGGCCAAAAGCACCGGGAAATCAGAAGATTGGGAAGGCTACAAAAACAAACAGAGGTTAACAAAGAGACAAATAAGGAAGGAGAGGATCAAATATGAAGGCAGGCTAGCCAGTAATATAAGAAATGATAGTAAAAGTTTCTTTCAATACATAAGAAACAAACGTCAGGCCAAAGTAGACATTGGGCCAATTCAAACTGATTCTGGAAGGCTAGTGATGGGAGATGAGGAAATGGCTGGAGAACTTAATAAGTACTTTGCGTCTGTCTTCACAGTGGAAGACGTTAGTAATATCCCAAAAATTATAAAGGGTCAGGGGGCTGAGTTGAGTATGGTTGCCATTACAAAAGAGATGGTGCTAAAAAAGCTAAAAGGTCTTAAAATTGACAAATCTCCTGGCCCCGATGGGCTACATCCTAGAGTTCTGAGGGAGGTGGCTGAAGAAATAGCGGAAGCGTTGGTTGAGATCTTTCAAAAATCACTGGAGTCAGGGAAAGTCCCGGACGATTGGAAGATCGCTGTTGTAACCCCCTTGTTCAAGAAAGGATCAAGACAAAAGATGGAAAATTATAGGCCAATTAGCCTAACCTCGGTTGTTGGTAAAATTCTAGAATCGATCGTTAAGGATGAGATTTCTAATTTCTTGGAAGAGCAGGGTCGGATTAGAACAAGTCAACATGGATTTAGTAAGGGGAGGTCGTGCCTGACGAACCTGTTAGAATTCTTTGAGGAGGTGACAAGTAGGTTAGACCAGGGAAACCCAGTGGATGTGGTCTATCTGGATTTCCAAAAGGCCTTTGATAAGGTGCCACACAGGAGGCTGCTGAGTAAGGTGAGGGCCCATGGTGTTCGAGGTGAGCTACTGGCATGGGTTGAGGATTGGCTGTCTGACAGAAGGCAGAGAGTTGGGATAAAAGGTTCTTTTTCGGAATGGCAGCCGGTGACCAGCGGTGTCCCACAGGGTTCAGTGTTGGGGCCGCTGCTGTTCACCATATATATTAATGATCTGGATGAAGGGACTGGGGGCATTCTAGCGAAGTTTGCTGATGATACGAAGTTAGGTGGTCAGGCAGGTAGTGCTGAGGAAGTGGGGAGGCTGCAGAAGGATCTAGACAGTTTGGGAGAGTGGTGCAGGAAATGGCTGATGCATTTCAACGTGAGAAAATGTGAGGTCTTGCACTTTGGAAAAAAGAATCCAAGCATAGACTACTTTCTAAACGGTGAGAAAATTCATAATGCCAAAGTACAAAGGGATCTGGGAGTGCTAGTCGAGGATTCCCTAAAGGTAAACATGCAGGTTGAATCCGTGATTAAGAAAGCGAATGCTATGTTGTCATTTATCTCAAGAGGGTTGGAATATAAAAGCAGCGATGTGCTACTGAGCCTTTATAAGGCTCTGGTTAGGCCCCATTTGGAGTACTGTGTCCAGTTTTGGGCCCCACATCTCAGGAAGGACATACTGGCACTGGAGCGTGTCCAGCGGAGATTCACACGGATGATCCCTGGAATGGCGGGTCTAGCATATGAGGAACGGCTGGCGTTCCTGGGATTGTATTCATTGGAGTTCAGAAGGTTAAGGGGAGATCTAATAGAAACTTACAAGATAATACATGGCTTAGAAAGGATGGACGCAAAGAAACTGTTTCCGTTAGGCGAGGAGTCGAGGACCCGTGGGCACAGCCTTAGAATTAGAGGGGGTAAATTCAAAACAGAAATGCGGAGACATTTCTTCAGCCAGAGAGTGGTGGGCCTGTGGAATTCATTGCCGCAGAGTGCAGTGGAGGCCGGGACGCTAAATGGCTTCAAGGCAGAGATAGATAAATTCTTGATGTCGCGAGGAATTAAGGGCTATGGGGAGAATGCTGGGAGGTGGAGTTGAAATGCCCATCAGCCATGATTGAATGGCGGAGTGGACTCGATGGGCCGAATGGCCTTACTTCCACTCCTATGTCTTATGGTCTTATGGTCTTATACTGGTGAGAGTCTGTTCACCTGCTCTGTGTGAGAAGAGATTCAGTTTGTCAACTCACTAACTGACCCGCCAATGCACAAGTGACTGCAAGAATTCGATTCTGCTGTCATTGCTGCTGATAATGCGGCATGCTTGCCTTCATCAGCTGGGGCATTGAGTAGAGAAGTTGGGAAATCATGTTGCAGCTATATAAAATCTTGGTTAGCCCACATTTGGATTGCGTGCAGTTCTGGTCACCATATTATCATAAGAACGTGGAATCTTTGGAGAGAGTGTAAAGCAGGTTCACCAGAATGTTGCCTGATCTCGAGGAGAGGTTGAATAAACTAGGTTTGTTTTCACTGGAAAGATGGAGGCTGAGGAGGGACCTGATGGAGGCCTACAAAATTATGAGAGGGATAGACAGGATGGATAGGCGGAGGTTTTTTCCAAAGTTGTTTTTGAAAACACACCATTATTCTTAGAATTCCCCCGATACCAAAAAGGGCCGACATTCTAAATGGTGAACAGAGATTCTCACTCCCTGACTCCGATGCAGGCTTCAGTGGGTGCTATTCAGGTCAAACTATATGTTCAAGTTATCCCCCGGTATAACCCATACCTTCACCGAAGATTTTATCTACTTCCCACTTAGTAGCATCGATGTCCTGGGTCCTGCGTTGTTAAGTAAGTAAAGTAGACTTTAGGAATAACCACTATTTCAGGTTCAATTAAGTTATTTGATTATATATTTTTTTTCTTTTAAAAGCTGCAAACACTTCCTTTACAGAAAGGTAAAAACATCTTGCTTCTGGATCCTTCTGGTTGGCTGAAGGGACCTTCAGGCCTACCTTCACAATCAATCTTCTTTAAAGCCTGGACTTCATGCGATGTATTCGCTGGTTAGCTCCATTGCCATGTCTTGTCGATCCCATGTACTGAGCTATAAGAGCTGGCTCTGCTTGCTATCTCTCATCTGACTCTGACTCTTGTTTAAATTCTAGTCTTCCTTAGATGTATAGCTGTTTACGCTCGTCTGCTTGTCTCATCTTTCCCATGACCGAGCTGTGAAAGCTGAATCTGCTTCTCTTGTTCCTTCTCTCTCTGAGTTGTGATGCTGCTTCTGCTCTGGTCTCTGGGTTTAAATTCTCTTTCTAATAGTTACGTTTTTATGACCTTATTGTAAATTAACTTATTTCACTTTGATTGTAAAAAGTATCTTTGATCTAAACATTCTAATACAACTAAGTATTAATTTTGGGCATGACCTCACCTCTCAGATCTGATTAAATTGTCCTTTGTGATGTTCAAAATGCTTTTTGGTTTCAATAGAGGTGTTACTTTTAATTCTTGTCATTTCAAAAGTTTAATTTTCCAATTGTCCCCAGCTCATAACTTTACATTTGATTTTGACTTTATATTATGTTTCTCGTAGACTGATAGTCTCCAATGTTCTCTCAATTTACTTGATGTTAGTAGAATTTCACACCTAGAATTGACAACCGGCAACCGGTAAGAGGCGGTAGCAGCGGCGGGAGGGGGGTCCTGCGATTGTGTGGGTGAGAAGAGAGTTCATTAACACCCGGTGCAGGCCGCAAACCCCCAATAACAACCTGCAGCTTCCGCGTTTGTAGCGTCGGTGCTTTCCCCGGGAACAGGCCCAGGTTAACGGCCGCCATCTTTTTCCAGCGGGGAGCAGAGCGCACGCATCTTTGTGACGTAACAATGAAGGGCAGGACGCTGGGTAGTGGAGGGTCAGAGGGAGCAGCACAGGGACATCAGCTGGTTCAGAAGGCAGATGGGACACTTGGCTTTATTAGCCGACATGAGGAAATGCGGACGTTGGACTGGGGAGGGCACAGTAAAAAGTCTTACAACACCAGGTTAAAGTCCAACAGGTTTGTTTCGAATCACTAGCTTTCGGAGCACTGCTCCTTCCCCAGGTGATTCCCGAGTTGCCAAAGCATATAATATAAGAGCAGGGAGGTTCTGATCGATCTGTTTGAAACACTTGTTCGGTCACAGCTGGAATATTGTGTGCAGTTCTGGTTGCCACACTACAGGAAGATGTGATTGTACCAGAAAGGGTACAGAGATTCAATAATATGTTGCCTGAACTGGAATGTTTCAGTTATGAAGAGAGTCTGACTAAATTGGGGTTGTTTTCCCCAGAGGAGAGAAAGCTGAGTGGGGCATAATCGAGGTGTACAATATTTATGAGGGACATAGATAGGGAAGTGCTTGTCCCCATAGTAGAGACATCAATATCCAGGGGATGTAGATTTAGGTTAGGGGATTTGAGGGAATGTTTTTTTAACCCACAGGCTGGTGGGAATCTGGAACTCACTACCTGAAAGGGTGCTTGAGGCAGGAACACCCACAACATTTAAGAATCGTTTAGCTGAGCACTTGATAGAGTGGATGTGGAGAGGATGTTTCCACTTGTAGGAAAAACTAGAACCAAAGGGCACAATCTCAGACCAAAGAGACAATCCTTTAAAGTAGAGATAAGGAGGAATTTCTTCTGCCAGACGGTGGTGAATCTGTGGAACCCTTTACCGCAAAAGGCTGTGTAGGCCAAATCACTGAGTGTCTTTAAGACAGAGATAGATAGGTTCTTGATTAATAAGGGGATCTTGGGTTATGCGGAGAAGGCAGGAGAGTGGGGATGAGAAAAATATCAGCCATGATTGAATGGCGGAGCAGACTTGATGGGTCGAGTAGCCTAATCCTGCTCCTATGGCATGTGGTCTTGATATGGAATAGCATGCATGACTTTGGACCAAGTCCTAAAACTGGCATTAGTATAGATGGGTGTTTGATGGTCAGCACAGACACAATGGGCGTCTTTTTGTGTAAAACTCTATGATTTCAGCGCAGGAAGGAACAAAAACTGCAGGATGGGGATTTAAAACTTCGGTGCAACAAGTGAGGGAGAAATGGTCCATAGAAACTAGAATTGTTTCTGAATTTCTGTCTGTACTGACAGTGATGATTTTTGTGAAATCCTGATTTGTCTCAGAACTAAAAGAATTCTAACTTCAGGGTGACTGTCTCCTTCTGTGCTGTGACTTTGTCTCATTCTATTCTTTTATAACAGGATCTGGAAGCACTCACTCCGGAGTGAAAGAATCCAGTATACTGACTGGAAAGAGGTTTCTCTGGTTGCAAAGCCTGACAGTGGAGAGAAAACGAACACGTGTTGTGTGTGTGGACGAAGTTTCAGCTGATCATCCAACCTGGAGAGACACCAGGACATCGGCACCATGGAGAAACCGTGGAAATGTGGGGAATGTAGGAAGGGATTTAATTATCCATCCCGACTGGAAATCCATCTTCGCCGTCACACTGGGGCTGGCATAATGGAGAAACCCTGGAAGTGAGAGGACTGTGGGAAGGGATTCAATTATCCTTCCCTGCTGGAAATTCACCGACGCAGTCACATGGGAGAGACACCCTGAAAATGTGAGGACTGTGGGAAGGGATTCAATTATCCATCCCTGTTGGAACTTCACCGATGCAGTCACATGGGAGAGACACCCTGGAAATTTGAGGAATGTAGGAAAGGATTCAATTATCCATCCCAGGGCAGCACGGTGGCCTAGTGGTTAGCACAACCGCCTCACGGCGCTGAGGTCCCAGGTTCGATCCCGGCTCTGGGTCACTGTCCGTGTGGAGTTTGCACATTCTCCCCGTGTCTGCGTGGGTTTCGCCCCACAACCCAAAAATGTGCAGAGTAGGTGGATTGGAAACGCTAAATTGCCCCTTAATTGGAAAAAATAATTGGGTAATCTAAATTTAAAAAAAAAAAATTATCCATCCCTGCTGGAAATTCACCGACGCAGTCACACGGGAGAGAGACCCTGGAAATGTGAAGAATGTGGGAAAGGATTCAATTATGCCTGCTTGTTGGAAAACCATTGACAGTCCTACTGGGGAGACAATATGGAAATGTGAGAAATGTGGGAAAGGATTCAATTATCTATCCCTGCTGGAATACCATCACTGCAGCCACACTGGGGGAGGGACCATGCAGAAACTGTACAAATGTGAGGACTGTGGCAAAGGATTTAATTTCATATGTCTGCTGGAAATCCATCGATGCAATCACACTCGGGAGAAGCCATTCACCTGTTCTGTGTGTGGGAAGGGATTTATGAAGTCAACCACTCTGCTGAGACACCAGTGAAATCACACTGAGGAGAAGGTCTTCTGCTGCACTGACTGTGGAAAGAGTTTCAGGCAGTTAACCAACCTCACTGAACACTAGCGGGTTCACACCGCGGAGAGGCCATTCAGCTGCCTCGTGCGTGGGAAGCGATTCACTCAGTCCTCCACCCTGCTGGTACACCAACGCACTCGCACTGGGAAGAAACCATTTGGCTGCTCTTACTGTGGGAAGAGGTTCGGGCAGTCTTCCGACCTCACTAGACACCAGTGAATTCACACTGGAGAGACACCATTCATCTGCTCCGTATGTGGGAAGAGATTCACTCATTCATCTGGCCTCTGGTCACACCGGCGAATTCACACCGAGGAGAAGCCATTCAGCTGCACTATCTGTGGAAAGAGCTTCAGACATTCTTCTGTCCTCACTGCACATCAGTGCACTCACACTGGGGAGAGACCATTCATCTGCTCCCAGTGTGGGAAAGGATTCACTCAATGCTCTCATCTGCTGACACACCAGAGAGTTCACACTGGGGAACCTGCTCTGTGAGTGGGAAGGGATTCACTCAGTCACAACACCTACTGTCACATCAGCAAGTTCACAAGTGACAGCAGTTGTTGAATTCTGCTGTAACTGCTGCTGTTAATTACGTCAAGAATTGGTCATCTGAGAATATTTAGTTTGTTTCTGCTAATATTAAGAATAACTGGCTTGAGTTGAATATTCTGGAGAAGCCACTGATTTTGAGGACCACAGTCTCCCTTTTAAAAAACGTCATCTGTGAATTTTCTGCTTAATTCAAGAACCCATGACAGATACTCCATTCTAATACAATTATGGGGCTGGATTCTCCGCCGGTGGGATGCTCCCTTTTTGCCGGCACCCGGGGGTTTCCCGACGGCGTGGGGCTGCCCCACAATGGAAACCCCATTGACCGGCCAGCGTAACAGAGCATCCAGTTGGCGTGCTGAAACAGAAATGTGGCACGGCGGGATGGAGAATCCAGCCCATTAACTTCTACTGCAATCTGAAATTGATCTTGGGTAAAAATCTACAATTCAGTTTCTGAAAGGTTCCACTGATTAACGTCTCCAGTTAGAAAGTGCTGATTAATCCTAGCTGAGAATTCTTACTGATTTGCACATTATTCACAGTGACACCTCCGTTGTGAAAATAAATTGTCAAGGAACATGAAGCAAAACAATAGAATATTGTGGAAGAGTGTGGAAGGGATTCACTCAGACACACCAGTGAGTTCCCATCTGACTGTATTGGGTGGCCACCAGCTTTGCTGGTCATCAGCACATTGCTGTGGGAGCTCCCATGCCTTCTGCATTGCAACAGTGAGTCAAATTCAACAGCATTTCATTTTTTAAAGGCTTCGGGACTTCCTGGGATTCGATATATGTATTTTTCGATGTTACCTGACGTACTTCACAAAATTTACGGTGTTTCAGATCAAAAATGTTCAGAGACAGGGAAAGGAGTGTGAGTAGACATCACTTGCTCCAATATTGGAGGTTAGGCTTTGTCCTCTGCACTGATGCTGAGCACTGGAACATTTGTTTTGTGTGGATTTCCTTTTTCTTAGTCCTGAGGGGGGGGGGGGGGGGGGGGGGGTGCCATTTCAGGGCAGTTAATAGTCGACCACATAGCTCTCGGTCTGAAGTCACATGTAGGCTAGACCAGGGGTTTTACGACAATTCATGTTAATTTCATGGTCACCATTATTGAGGCTAGATTTTATTAATGGAATTTAAATTCCACCAATCCATATTGGGATTTAATCCGATGTTCCAGAATATTTATCTGGGCCTCTGGATTATTAGTCCAGTGACATTATCGCGACCCCTCCATCTCTCTGTATCCTAACTCACAGTTAGTCCCATTCACTGATTACCTCTGTACTCACTGATCGACATTGGTTCACGGTCCAACAATGCATCAGTTTTTTTACAATGCTCAGATTTTATTTCAAATCCCTGCCTGATGTCGCTCCTCCCTCTCTCTATAACCACCTCCAGCCCGACATCCCACCCAGATCTTTCTGCTCCTCCAAGTCTGGACCTCGCACATCTCCGATGCTCATCACTCTCAAGGTTGAGAAGGTGGACCTTCATGAATAACCACAGCAGGCACTGGAATTGAACCCACGCTGTTGGCGACGCTCCACAGCATGAACCAGCCAACTCAGCTGACTGACCCCACAACCCTCAAGTAATCTCGACTGTCTGTTCTGAAGGAATCCATTTCAGTAACAAATATTGAAATGTTTGCTCCACACCCACTGGGTTTCATCTGTTTAAAGCCAGAAATAGAAAAGTCCAGTTTTCTCCTGGAGTTGGAGACAAATCGGCTTCAAAATGATAGAGTCTCAGCCAATGAGATAGTCCGGGGTCAGCCCCGCCCCTCATTCACTCCGATTGGTTGGACGACCAATCGCCACACTCGGTCCTCCCCACCCCCTATTGGTCCGGAGTTGCCGTCAATCATTCCCCGGCCATTGTGAACTGTCAGTGGGTGGGGTCGGGTTTAGTGGATCAGGGTCCAGGATCTCCTGCCGCCTCTGGCTTTACCCAACTCAGAAATAGTTCAACAATCTATTGTTTCAAGAAGTCAACTTGCTGGAGTGGAGACATAGTTTAACATTGGTGAGTAAAATGTGCTGCTTTTCAAACATCGCAGGAAGCGTCGGAGTGAGAGCAGTTCTTAAAGGGACATATTCCACACATTGAAGGAAAGTAGGGAGTGAGATCAGCTCTTAAAGAGACAGACACAATTTTCAATCACCGTAGTTAAAGGGACCTTGTTTTGTTTACATGGTGCATTGCATCAAGTCAGGTCAACTCCAGATGCTGATATCAGGCCCCCGGGGTCAAGTGGCTGGAGAATTGAGCTTCTGTAATATTGAGCACTTGAACAAGGGGCTGGAGTAGAACCAGTGACCAGTGAATGTAGAACTGAACCATGTCAGAGTCAGCATTTGATTTTTCTGGAAAGAGTTCAGAGGAAATTCACCAGGATGTTGCCTGGGCTGGAGCGGTTCAAGGTGGCTGGATAGGCGGGGATTGTTTTCCTTGGAGCAGAGAAAGCTAAAGGGGAACATCGGATCATAGATCATAGAATTTACAGTGCAGAAGGAGGCCATTCAGTCCATCGAGTCGGCACCGGCCCTTGGAAAGAGCACACTGTAAAACTGACCATGACACCGTGAAGAAGGAGAGAAAGGATCCAGGAAGCCCTGGTGAATGTAATCTGAAATGAAACAGTTTGTGCAGTTTGATTCAGGATAAAAACAGGAACAGTGTTTAAAAACAATTGATAAGGAGGAAATAAGTCAGATCCCACAGGACGGATATAGAGTAATGTGTTGTTTAAAAACAAAACTACATTGACTGAAGCCATTGGGAAAAACAAACAGGACATGTCTGAACAGACAGGAAATTGGTTGAGGTGCTGCAGCTAGTTTAACAATCTCAGGAAGTGGATTGATACACAGAGCAGCCTCTCTGATTGGAAAGAAATGCAGCCCCTGAGTTTGCTCTATTCAGCGAGACCCAAATAAAAAGACAATATTGCAGAATTGTAAGAATCATAGTACAGTAAAATAGTGGTCATTCAGCCCATCGATTCTGTATTATCTCTTTATAAAACCAATCCAGTTTGTCCAATTTCCCCATTTCCCTAGTTGCGGCTCCTTTTTGCGGGTAATTATTGAATCTGTATCCACCATCCGATCAGGCTGTGCATTCGAAATTCTAACAAAATTCTGCTCTTCTTTGGATTATTTCTCCTCATTCCTCCACCCAGAGTCGATCACCTCCCAGTTTGCTGTGTTGAATTTCATCTGCCGTGAGCTCACCATTCTGCTTCTGTCCTACTCAAATCTCTCACTCTCTTCTTCACCGATACTTTCAACTTTTGTGTCATCTGAAAATATTGATATTGTTCCTGTAACCTCTAATCCAAGTCAGAAGGATGGCATGGTGGCACAGTGGTTAGCATGATTGCCTCACAGAGCCAGGGACCCAGCTTCAATTCTGGCCATGGGTGACTCTCCGTGTTTGCACTTTCTCCCCGCGTCTGCGTGGGTTTCCTCCGGGTGCTCGGTTTCCTCCCACAGTCCAAAAATGTGCAGGTTAGGTGGATTGACCATGTTAAATTGCTCCTTCGTGTCCAAAGATATGCAGGTTAGGTGGGGTTACAGGGTGGAGAAGAGGGCTTAGGTAGGGCGCTCCTTCAGAGGATCGGTGCAGACTCAATGGGTTGAATGGCCTCCTTCTGCATTGTAAGGTTTCTATGGATATTGATTTTTATGGATGTCAGTGATATCGAATCAACAAGGCAGTGACCCTGATACTTAACCATAGCGAGGTCCACTGTATCCCTTACTCCTTTATGAAAAACAACCATTCACCACAGCTCTGATTTCATCCCATGGCTTATTTTGTATCCATGCTTCTGCTGACAATTTAATCCTGTGGGCTTCAAGTTTGCTAGATGCTTAATAAATGGTACTTGATCTATTATTCACATACACAACATAAACTGCAATAAAAACAGAAAATGCTGGTCTGGATTCATCAGTGCAGAGAAACAGAGTTAACGTTTTGAATCCATCCCTCTCTTGCATGCGCAGTGTGGAGCTCACTCAGGGAGCATCTGTAAAAATGAAGTGGAGATGCCAGCGTTGGACAGAGCACGATAAGAAGTCTTACAACACCAAGTTAAAGTCTAACAGGTTTGTGACAAACACTAGCTTTCGGAGCACTGGCTTGAGACAATTCACACCTCTTTAACCTGGGTTACCCATATCTGTAAAGACTTGATTACCCGCAAATGCTCACGCTCTAAGCATTGTCTGGCATCTTTAAATTTGACTATATACAGTATTTGTTTTTGGAACATACCTCTCCGTTCACCAGAGGAGGGAGTAGTCCTCTGAAAGCTTGTGATTGAAATAAACCTGTTGGACTTTAACCTGGTGTTGTTAGACTTCTTACTGTAAAAATGTAGGCAAATTATAATTTAGGGAGCGTCGGTAAATGGGGAAAAGTGGGATCTGTGAAATTGGTGATGGTCAGAAAATAGCTGCAAATTAAGGCAATAATGATTGAGCATAGAGTTTTTTAAAAGGAAGGATCTGCTGATGAGTAATCAGTTCGAGGGCCTTTAGGAATGGGCAATAAATGCTAGCCTAGCCAGCGATGCCCACATCCCACAAATTAATTTTAAAAAGTCACAGAATACTGCAACACAAGGAGGCCATTTGGCCCATTAGGTCTGTGCCAGCTCTTTGATGGAGTAATCCAATTTGTCCTATTTCCCCCATTATTTCTGTAAAACCAGAAGAACACAGGAATTGGGAGCAGGAACATGCCATTTGAACCCAAGAGCCTGTTTGCCATTCAATTAAATCATGGCTGACCCGATTATGGCCCCAACTCCACTTTCTTGTCTGTCCCCATTACACTTGACACCCTTGTCGAACAAAAATCTATATAAATCAGCATTAAATATTCTTTTATTCATTCACAGGAGGTGGGCTTCACTGGTTTGCCAGTAGTCATTGCTCAACCATAATTGCTCTTGAGAAGTTGGTCCGGCTGCCCCGATGAGAACGGCTGTTTGGTGGGGAGCAAGGGGGATGATTTTGAGTCCCTCTGTAGCGAGGCGGTGGTTTCCCTCGCGCCCGAGACCAAGTCGCCCCTCATCCCCTGAGGGGAACACCGGGATTTTCTATTTGCCAACCTTAGTCACCGAAACCGAGTGCAGCTGGCCCTCGACCTGTGGTTGGACATAATAATATAATAATAATCTTTATTGTCACAAGTAGGCTGACATTAACACTGCAATGAAGCTACTGTGAAAAGCCCCTAGTCGCCACACTCCGGCGCCTGTTCGGGTACACAGTGGGAGAATTCATAATGTCTAATCCACCGAACAGGACGTCTTTCAGGACTCGTGGGAAGAAACTGGAGCAGCCGGAGGAAACCCATGCAGACACGGGGAGAACGTGCTGACTCTGCACAGACAATGGCCCAAGCTGGGAATCGAACCTGGGACCCTGGCACTGTGAAGCAACAGTGCTAACCACTGTGCTACTGTAGCACTGCTCGTTGCATCTTCCCTCGCCTACGTTAAAGAGGTGGGAGACACGAATGTGACTGAGCAGCGTTGGCTGAAATCTTTCTTCGCCGGACTCCTGAGGGAGAAGAGGGACACGCACACATCTGCTCCCTCCGAACACTAAAAACATAAAGGTAGCACTTTACTGCTGACATGGAGGTGACCATAGTCAACCTCAACATTAAAGGCAGCGGGAACATGCTCTGCACGTTCCAGAACTTTTCGGTCCTCTGGAACGGGAAGTACGCGGTGTGCTTCCTGCAAGAAACCCACACCGCTAGGGAGATGAAGCCACGTGGCTGCTGGAGTGGTGGGGGGGGGGGGGGGGGGGGGGGGGTTCTACATGAGTCACCTAACCTCATGTTCAGGCAAAGTGGCTATCTTGTGGGCCCCACATTTTCAGCGGAGATCTTTGGGGTCAAGGGGCCAGTGCCAGACCTGACGGTCCGTGAAGGGATCGAGGTACTTCACCTTGTGAATGTCTACCCTCCCCAAGCTGGACAGCAGCAGACGACTTTCCTCGAGCAAGTGTCCACTCATCTTGGCACCATTGTCGCAGGCGGGTGCATTATCCTGGGGGTGGAATTTTAATTGCACCCTCGGGACAAAGGACCGCCTCGGTACCCAGTGCAGCTCTCGTGCGGTGGTGAAGTTAAGGAACCTGCTCGGGTTCTTTGACTTGGCGGATGTCTGGTGGACTATCCATCCTGACTTCAGCATCTGCACTTTTGTAAGGCCTGGGGTTGGAGCATCCAGAATCGACCGCTGTACATTTCAAGGGTGTACCTGCCCCGTGTCCCGATGGCCTCTGTGCAGCAGGTGCTTGCAGAGTTTTCTGGGAGGACCTGTCGCAGGTCGGCCCAGAGGGCGCCGGGAGGCTTGCTACCCCTATGGCCTGGGGGAGCTGACCGGCACCCTCGACAGTCTGTCCAGGGGCAAAACCGCAGGGGTGTATGGGCTGACCGTGAAGTTCCTCAGGGTATTCTGGGACGTCCTGGGGAGCGACCATGCAGCGGTCCTGGGGAAAAGTATCACGACCAGGGAGATGCCCTTCTCATGGCGCAGAGCCACCCAGCTGCCAAAGAGAGGGGGGGATCTCTGCCATCTTAAAAACTGGCGTCCGGACTCTCTCCTCGGCACGGATTAGAAGATCTTCACCAAGGTGATGTGTTTGCGCCTTGACACTGTGCTGGGCCACATGATCCACCCCGACCAGTTCTACACGGTCCCGGGCAGCACGATCCATAGCAACATTCATCTGGTCCGGCACCTGGCCCATCATTCCCAGAGGGCTGGTATGCCGAGCATCTTCCTGCCCGTTGATCAGGAGAAGGCGTTCGACAGGGTGGATCACTAATATTTATTCAGGACTCTGCAAACATTCGGCTTCGGGACACATTTTGTCGCCGGGATCCGACTTCTGTAAACTGCCACGGAGTGACTCGTTAAGGTGAACGGGTCCCTGATGGCACCTCTTCACTTTGGGGGAGGAGTGCGGCAAGGCTGTCCCTTGTCTGGTCAGCACTATTCTATTTGCGTGGAGCCTTTCCTGCGCTTCATGCGGAGGAGGTTGTTAGGGCTGCTTCTGCGTGGGCTGGGCATTGGGGTGGTCCGCTCGGATGACGTGCTCCTCATGTTCACTGACCCTGCTGACCTGCGGAGGATGTGAGAGTGCCAGGCTGGGTGTCTGCCGCATCCTCTGCCAGGATCAACTATGCCAAGTGTTCCAGACTCCTGGTTGGTCTGTGGCAAATGGACCCCCTCCCAGAGGAGCTCAGGCCTTTGACCTGAAGCAGGGCCAGCCTCCTCTACTTGGGAGTCCATCTTTGCCCGGCTGAGGAATCCTGGCCGGCTAACTGGCAGGAGCTGGAGGCTAAGGTCACCGCTCACAGGAAACATTGGACAGGACTGCTCTGAGTGCTGTCTTACAGGGGTCGAGTTCTTGTCATAAACCAGCTGATAGCCTTCATGTTGTGGTACCGGCTGGTCACTTTGAACCCTCCCCCTGACGTTGTCACAAAGTTCCAGAGAATGCTTGTAGAGTTCTTGTGGGACAAGAGACTGCACTGGGTCGCTGCTGAGATTCTGAGTCTCCCATGTAGGGAGGGCGGCCAGGTGGCGACCTTTCGCCTTCAGACTCTGCAGTGATACCTTTACGTTGACCCCCTCCATGATGGTGTGTCCTGGCGACGCATTTCTTCTGCCAAGTGGACGGCCTGAATTATGACGTATAGCTCCTATTCATAGATCTGCAGGGTCTTCGTTACCCTCCGCTGGCGCTGCCCGTCTTTTACCAGGACCTGCTCTGCTCAGGAATCTGCACCTCCACCAATGCCATTTCGAGTGGCTGGCGGAGGAGCAAGCTGTGGCTGCTGGGCTAACCAGGATCTTGGACCTGCTGGGTGGCAGAGGAATGGGCTGGTTGTTACCCCACGAGTTAGCACAACGTGCGGCAGTGGACATCCGGCTTGCGGCCAGTGCCATGCGAGACCTCGAAACGGTCGTGCTCGGACCCGTTGGCACTTGCGGTTTGGAGGACGCACAGATGAGTGTTGGTATCCCGTCTGGGCGAATCCCTGCCTGAACACCATTCCACATTGGCCCCAGGCACCAAAGCCTCCCTGGATGGGCCGAATGGCTGACTGCAGCTCATATTTGTTTTGATCTCCTGGACAGGAAGCTGTGAGCTTGGATTTGTCAATCACCCTGAATCAGCACCTTCAGGAGAATAGGGAGGGTGAATATTAGATACAGCACACTGAGAATGGAGGGAGATTGTGTGGGATGGAGATTTACAGCTTTCGGGGAATAAGAGAGAAAATAATGTTCCATAGAAACAAGAATTGTTTGTACTGAATTTCTATCCTGTACTGACAGTGATGAGTTTTGTAAATTGTTTTTACAGGATATTAGATGAGGAGGAATTACAGACAGAAATCTCAAACGTCACGTCTTGATCTAACAGTTACTCGATTCACTGGAACCTGAATATCATCGGCCTTTGAATCTAGAAGGAGAACGTTTGCCCAGACTGTCAGCTAAAGATTTCAAACATCAGTGTGACTGGAAAAGCACCGAGACCCACACAACACACAATCGAGTGAGAGAGTTCCAGTGAACTGACTGTGGAAACATCAGTGTGACTGGAAAAGCACCGAGACCCACACAACATACACCCGAGTGAGAGTGTTCCAGGGAACTGACTGTGGAAACATCAGTGTGACTGGAAAAGCACCGAGACCAACACAACATACACCCGAGTGAGAGAGTTCCAGTGAACTGACTGGAAAGATCCTTAACCAGTTACACAGCCTGAAAAGCACCACAATATACTCAGTGAGGGAAGACCATACCTGTGTTGTGTCTGTGGAAGAGACTTTAACTGATTGACCAGCCTGGAGAGACACCAGGGGACCCAAAACATGGAGAAACCATGGAAATGTGAGGACTGCGGGAAGGGATTCAGAGTCCCATCAGAGTTGGAAACTCATCAACGCGGTCACACTGGGGAGAGGCCATTCACCTGCTCTCAATGTGCGAAGGGATTCACTCGGTTATCCAGCCTGCAGAAACATCAGAGAGTTCACACTGGGGAGAGACCATTCACCTGCCCTGTGTGTAGGAAGGGATTCAGTCGGTTATCCAGCCTGCAGAAACATCAGAGAGTTCACACTGGGGAGAGACCATTCACCTGCCCTGTGTGTGGGAAGGGATTCAGTCGGTTATCTCACCTGCATTCACATAAGCGAGTTCACACTGGGGAGTGGCCGTTCACCTGCTCTCCGTGTGGGAAGGGCTTCACGCAGTTATCCAACCTGCAGACACACCAGCGGGTTCACAGTGGGGAGAGGCCATTCACCTGCTCTCAGTGTGGGAAGGGCTTCACGCAGTTATCCAACCTGCAGACACACCAGCGGGTTCACAGTGGGGAGAGGCCATTCACCTGCTCTCAGTGTGGGAAGGGATTTACTCAGTTAGCCAACCTGCAGTCACACCAGCGAGTTCACACTGGGGAGAGGCCGTTCACCTGCTCTCAGTGTGGGAAAGGATTTGCTGACTTATCCAGCCTGCAGTCAGACCAGCGGGTTCACACTGGAGAGAGTCCATACACCTGCGCTCAGTGTGGGAAGGGATTCACTCAGTTAAATAACCTGCAGACACACCAGCGAATGCACACGGGGGAGAGGCCATTCACCTGCTCCCAATGTGGGAAAGGATTTACTCAATTATCCACCCTGCGGAGACACCAGCAGGTTCACACTGGGGAGAGGCCGTTCACCTGCTCTAAGTGTGAGAAGGGATTCACTCGGTTATCCAACCTGTGGAGACACCAGCGAGTTCACACTGGGGAGAGTCCATTCACCTGCTCTCAATGTGAAATGGGATTGCATGTTTCACCACACCTGCAGTGACACCAACAATTTCACAATTGATTACAGGAGTTGGATTCTGCTGTTATTGTTTCTGCTCTACATCCAGGACTGCATTTTGTTCATTCTGACAGGTGGTCAGTAGGGATGGTCGGAAGGTTTCTTTCTGCTGGACTGGCCGGTCTCACCACTTTGCGTCCAGTGGGCTGATGCTCTTTGAGCCTTGTTGCTAACACCTGGCTTCAAATTGTACAAGGGTGTTTGGAAGATTGAAGATACTTAGTTTCCATTTCTGTTTGGAACACCACAAAACATGCCACATTGCCATGGAGATGGGCCCTGGTGGTTACATGGTTCTTCCGTTTAATTTATCTGGGTGTTCCTCACAGAAGAAAACTATCAGGGTATGAGGGCAAGTTGTCTGAGGTGGATGGGAAACTGATTGGTACAGGGAATACCTAATATTTAAGGAATGATTTCATATTTATCGGGGTAGGTTTGCTCAGTTGGCTGGACGAGTGGTTTGTGATGCAGAGCAAAGCCAACACCATGGATCCAACTCCTGTACTGGCTGAGTTTATTCATGAAGACTGCGCCTTCTCAACCAGGCCCCTCGCCTGAGGTGTGCTGACCCTCAGGTTAAATCACCTCCAGTCAGCTCTCTCTCTGTCAAAGGGGAGAGCAGCCGATGGTCCTCTGGGATTTTTGTGACTTTTATTTCACATATAAATAACAAATATCGATTCCTTTGAGGGATAAAAATCCAACAGGAAAAGTGATGCAACCTTGGCTAACAAGAAAAGTTAAAGATCCCATTTGATCAGTGGAAAAGCTCATAACGTGGTCAAAATATTAGTAAACCTGAGGATTAGGAGCTTGCTTTAGAATTCAGCAAAGGATCAATAAATCGATAAAGAGAAATAGAATATGAGAGAAAACTGGGGAGAAACTTAAAAATCAACTGGAAAAGCTTCGACAGGAATGTGAAAAGTAAAAGATTAGCAAAGACCAATGTGGGTCCATTCCTGGCAGAGACAGGAGAGTTTATAATGGGAGTAAGGAAATGGCAGAGAAACTAAACAATGTGTGTCTGTCTTCACGGAGGAAGATGCAAAAATTTCCCCAAAACACTCGCGAACCAAGGGACTCGTGAACACGCGGACAGGAAAAGATGAGAATTAGTGAAAAAGTAAAAACGAGCAAAGTTCTAGTTTGTCTGTCACATTAAAAGTCATAAATCTTGAAGTCTCGTTTTGTGATTCTTTAATTTGTTGACTGAGAATTCAATTTCCTTTTCTTGCTGACCTGTCTGGAGGTTCCAATCCACAAATGTTGACTACCCGTTTGAGCCTCGTGCACCTTTCTGTCTCTATTGCTCGTGTCAATGACAGCCAGGTGATGGAGCTGAGGGCTGAATTTAGCTGAAGATAAAGAGGCTTGAGCACTAAAAGAGACAGGAAGGTGCTGGAGGCCTGACTGGGAAATGGATCTCCTACTCATCAGGGTGGGGGGGGCGGGGGTGACAGGGGCTGATGGTGATGTGATGCCCAGGGTTCAGTGCCCCTGTGTCCAAAGCGGGGAGTCACGGGAACAGGGTACAGAGGAGCCGAAGGGAAACCATTTGGGACCCAGAACATTGTGAACATCCTGTCACTCCGGTTGCCTTTGATCCTCAAGTAATTTTCTGTTAGTTTTTTTTAACCATGTTCTGTTTCGTCAATGAACTTTTAACCGGAAAATATTTGAATTTGCTGGCCTTTTCTTGATTAAATTTGTTCACTTTCGGGAAAGTGGGTGAGAGGGGTTGGCAGGCTCTTTAACAGAAAGTGAGTCCCTCTAAGGTAATTGGCAAAGGGGCCAGAGGGGTAGAGGAGATTTGATTGTTCTCATGAGACAGTGTTGGAGAATGGCGTTCAGGGAGTCAATCGTGATTGACTAATTTAGCAAGGTTCTCTGAGGAAGTAACAAGGAATGTCAATAAAGGGGAACATGTAGATGTGCTTTATCTGGATTTCCAGAAGGTATTTCCCAAGGTGCCACATCAAAGGTTATTACACAAAATAGGATCTCATGGTTTGGGGGCAACATATCAGCATGGATAGAGGATTGGTTAGCGAACAGGAAGCAGCCAGTAGGTATAAATGGGTCATTTCTGGGTGGGTAAGATGTGACAAGTGGAATGTCACCAGGATCAGTGTTGGGCTCTCAACCATTTACAATCTGTATGAATGTGTTGGATGAAGGGATTGAATGTATGACTCAAATATAGGCAAGGAAGTAATTTGTAAAATGGATTTAAGGAGTCTGCAAAAGACTACAAAGAGAGAGCGGACAAACTGCACACAAAGTCACCCAAGGCCAGAATCAAACCCGGGTCCCTGGCAGTGTGAGGCAGCAGTACTAACCACTGACTGTCCCTTTACTGTCACTGGATTAAGTTCCTGAAATCCCTCTCAAACAGCACAGTGGGTGTACCAACACCACACCGACTGCAGCGGTTCAAGAAGACAGCTCACCACCTTCTCAAGGACAATTAGGGATGGGCAATACATGCTGGCCTCACCACATCCCATGAAAGAAGAAATAACAAATTCCTACCTTGGAGATGAAACGATGATCCTGTCATGGGGCGGTTCTTGGGCGCCAAGTGGCCGGGGCTTGAATCTCACTCAACAGCTCCCTTACCCAATTCCACGCACATGCACTACACCATATCGCTCCTCAGCAAGATGGGGCTGTTAACCTGGGCCTGTCGTCGGAGAACTGCAACTGCGGCCCGTTGTTTGCAAGCGTGGATCGGTAGCTTTTAATTTTTATGAAGCCCCTCAAACCACACGGCAGTACTATTGCTTCCAGCTCGACTGTAGTTTCTAATTCTGAACTGCTCAGCATTTCACTCCAGCAAGGCAGCACGGTGGCTCAGTGGTTAGCATTCTCAGGGTGCCGAGGTCCCATGTTCGATCCTGGCTCTGGGTCATTGTCCGTGTGGAGTTTGCACAATCTCCCCGTGTTTGTGTAGGTCTCACCCCCACAACCCAAAGATGTGCAGGGTAGGTGAACTGGCCACGCTAAATTCCCCTTAATTGGAAAAAATGAATTGGGTGCTCTGAATCTGTTTTAAAAATAATAATTCCACCCCAACAACATCACTCCAGTATCGGCACTGCGCATGCTCCAGATCACAATGCCCAGGGAGTGATTGATGGCATCTCCAGACCAATGAGAAGAGGGGGCGGGGCTGGAGGACCGAGCAGAGGCAGCTGCTCCTCCCACCGATCAGTGAATGTGGGGGCGAGGCTGAGCCCGGACTCCCTCATTGACTGGAACTCTGCATTAGTTTGAAAGTTGATTTCGTAGAACTTACGTTGGGTTTGGATCGACCCTTGCAAAGCCAAAAGGTTAGGTAGATTGGCCATGCTACATTGCCCTGACTGTTCGAAAAGGTTAAATGGGGTTTCTGGGTTGCAGGGATAGGGTGGACTTCCCAACAGAGGAGGTCATGACGGTGCGACAGTCGTTGGGACTTTCTGTGTGTGAGCAGTTCAGCTGGAATTCCATCCTAGCCGGGTGCCTTTCTGCTTGCTCAGCATCAATGGCCTTTTCCAGCTCAGCCATGAGGCAGCTGCAGGAGAGTCAGACAGTGACTGGGAGATGCCCGTCTGACTGAGGACAGCTGACAGTCGTGTTCAACCCAGCGGGACATCTGTTTACATCTGTCAGGATGTCACCATGTTGGATTTCAGGGGAATGACTTTGGTGGTGGTCAGACGCGGAGCTTTCTTCTTCCCATCACACATAGATTTCCGTTATCATTTTTTATATAAATTTAGAGTAGCCAATTACTTTCCAATTAAGGGTAATTCATCGTGGACAATCCAGCTAACCGGTACATCTTTGGGTTGTGGGGGGGGGGGGGGGGGGGGGAGATCCATGCAGACACGGAGAATGTGAAAACTCCACACAGACAGTGACCTGGGGCCGGGATCGAACCCGGGTCCTCAGCGCCATTGCTAACCACTGAGCCCTAGATTTCTGTTATCACAGGCAGTGTGGAATTACTGACGTTGGCTGTCTAGTGTTTATTTGCACAATCTTGCCATTTTTTACATAACTGCCTTGGCTGCTTTCAGTGATGCAGTGTTCTCGGTGTTGGGTCTGTGCTGTACATCAGGTCGCCTTTGCTTTTAGCTTCAATGACAGATGTTATAGGGGCTGGTTTCACATAGGTCTAAATCGCTGGCTTTTAAAGCAGACCAAGGCAGGCCAGCAGCATGGTTCAATTCCCATACCAGCCTCCCCGAACAGGCGCAGGAATGTGGTGACTAGGGTTTTTTCACAATAACTTAATTTGAAGCCTACTTGTGACAATAAGCGATTCTCATTTCATTTCATTTCATTTACCTCTGCTGAGTGGATCTCAAACCAGTCTGTGTTGTGGGTTCCACCTTTACCATAGAATGCTGTAGGTCTTTACAGTACAGAGGGAGGCCATTTGGCCCATCGAGTCTGCAGTGACCCTGTGAAGGAGCACTCTACCTCAGCCCACTCCCCCGCTCTATCCCCTAACCCTGGCTGGTGCTGCTGTGTCAGAAATGATTGAACTCAGTGACTTCCAAGCTTCATCAATATCAATGTTGATTGATGAAGTTTTTATTGATGTGAGTATGAAATATTTCACTGTTTTGTTTAATGTTCTTTGATAATGTAATTTCACAATGGACATGTTACTGTGAGGAATGTGTGAGTCGCTAACAATTGTCAGCAAGGATTAATCAGCACTTTCTAATTGGAGATGTTAATTAGTAGAACCTGTCAAACTCTGAATTGTAGATTTTGGATCAAACATCAATTTAGGACGATCCTGTTAAGAGTTCTTGAATGAAGGAGAATATCACAGATGCTGCTTTTAAAATGGGAAATCGCAGCCCCCGAGAATCAGTGACATCTGAAAATATTAAACTGCAGCCAGTTCTAGGGTTTGTTAATATCAGCAGAATCAAACCAGATATTGTCACACCATCAATCCTGGATGTGAATAACAGCAGCATAAACAGCAAAATCCAACCCTTGCAGTCACTTGCCAACTTGCTGATGTCTCGGCTCATATCGTTATTGAGTGTATCCCTTCCCACAGTGTCGATGGTCGGTCTCGGCCCTTTGTGAATTTGTTGGTGTGCACTGAAGGTGGATGACTTCCTGAGCGTCTTTCCAATTAAACTGCAGCTGAACGGCTTCTCCATAGTAACTTTGCTGGTGTCTGAGCAGACTGGATGATTGAGTAAATCCCTTCCCGCACACTGAGGAGATAACTGGTCTCTCCCTGGGGTGTGAACATTATTGTGTATACTGAGATGAAAACGTGAACCTCATTCCACAAGACATGCAGCTGAATGCTCTGTCCTCAGAGTGAATTCATTGGTGTAACATGAGTCTAGCTGACTGAGTGAATCCCTTCCCACACACAGAACAGGTGAACAGCCTCTTCTCAACACGAACCCGCTGGCGTGTCCACACAGAATACATGGATGTTTCCTCCTCCATGCGAATGGTGCAGGCTGTGTATTTGGTTCAAGCCATCCTTACAAATTACTGCCTCATCTTCAACCTCCCTCTCCTCTTCTAACTCTTTAAACATGGTGTCACCTCCCAAATCCTTGACTATTTTTCCCAGAATTCCCATGTTTGAATCCCTTCAATCAGGTCTCTGCCCTGTCACAGTGAAATACAAGAGACAAACAGAACCTCACCCGGAGAGAAAGACAGACAATCCGGGAGCTTGGATCCAACATAGATATGTTCATAAGACCAGAAGACAAGGGGAGCAGCACAGTCATTATCGAGAGACAATAATACCTGCTGGAGACAGACAACTAAACAACATGAATCACAACACCAACCTACCTGGACCCATATACCCGAGACAGGAAGGGGAATTGGAGACAGACTGGAAGAACTCAGACTCCAGACACATTAACCAAGAACATGTGGAATATCTGAGGGGACAACAGGTAGAACCAAGGAAATTCTACCTGCTCCCTAAAATACCAAACACCCAAACACATGGACAGTACCAGGGAAATACCACCAGGCAGACCCATCAGACCGAGAGAAAATCCTACAAAGTAGCTGAAATATCAACACACTGCTCCCAGTAGTTGATGGTTCAGTGGTTCAGTAAATATAATTAGTGGATTAAAAATGTGTGTAATGTAGAGTGAAAACAGAAAATGCGATTAACTCAACAGGTCTGACATCGAACCCCTACAAGTACAGAAGGAGGCCATTTGGCCCATCGGGTTTGCACCTACCCTGCAAAAGAGCACCCCACCCAGGCGTTTCACCTGCCCTCTCCCCGTAACCCCACTTCACTATTGGACACTAAGGGGCAATTCACTATAGTCAATCCACCAAACCTGCACTTTGCACAGTCAGTGTACTGGAACACTGTCACTCAGATGTGTCTGTGCCTCTGTCCTTTTCCAGTCACACTGCTGTTTGAACTGTTCTCCCACAGATAGAACAGACAAACATCTCTCCTTCCACATTCAAAGGCTGTGGATTATCAGCTACTGATGAAGCCATTAACTCAGCCAAATGTTGTGATATTTGGTTTGAGTTTCCAGTCTTTGAATCCTCCCCTTTTAATACCTTGCAAAAGGAATTTACAAAATGCATCACTGTCAGTACAGAATAGAAATTCTGAAGAGACAATTCTAGTTTCTCCAAAATATTTGTTTCTCTATTGTTCTCCCAAAGCTGTAAATCCCCGTCCCACACACTCTCCCTCCTCCCTGGGCTGAAATCCAAACCCATCTCACCATCTGCACCATTTCTTTCCTCCACTCCCAGTTTTCTCCCTCCCTCTCCTCTGCCTGGGTTCAGTTCTCCAGCTCCTGTCTGCAGACTGACAATAAAACCAATGGGTTTTATTGGGGGTTTGGTGCCTCTAGCGGGTGTTTGTGAATCCTCCTGCCCAGCTGCCAGGGTTTCCTTCCTTGGCAGAGTTCAGAGTCCTCATTGATTTGAGTGCAAAGTGTGAGCTCTTATTTATTATTCCACCTCCCCCATCCTCTGATGTGAACCGCCCTCCAGTGTGTGAAGCAGGATGGCAGATTTGAAGGACAGAGAGACAGTACCTGAAGAGAGAGAAATGTTGACAATATCCATGGACACAGGAAAGTTGGCCGATCAGTAGCTCAGTGGGAATAGGGTCGATGGAGCAGGAGCTGGGTCTCATGGACAAGATGAGCTCTGAGAGGGCATGAGGGGAGATGGGAGAGAAACTAGAGAAAGATGTGGGTTCAGGGCTCGGGAAAGGATGACATTTAGAGACAGTTTGGTCCGGTGGGCTCGTGGAAGGGAGGGAAGCAGCAGAGGCAGCTGATCGGATTGACTTAATCTCAGTCACAAAGAAGCTCCACAAGCTCCTCACACATCTTGTTGGAGGTGAGGATGGAAGAGACAGGGGAGAGTGAGAGTACTTCAAAAGGAACTAACTTGTGTCAGAGATATTAAAAAGTTTCAACACACTGCGGATTTAACATAAATCTAATTTATTTAACTTTTAGCCAGAATATTAGCCCCTGTAAATGGGCTGGAATTGTTATCAGCAGAAAGAGACCCAAATGAACATGGTTCAGTCCTGAATGTGCGGAACAGCAAAATCCAATCACTGTGGTTACTTGTGGCCTCGTTGGTGTCTCAGCAGGTGGGCTGACTGAGTGAATCCTTTCCCACACTTGGTGCAGGTGAATGGCCTGTCCCGAGTGTGAATTCGCTGGTGCTTCAGCAGGTTGGATGACTCAGTGAATCTCTTCCCGCACTCGGAGCAGGTGAATGGTCTCTCTCCGGTGTGAATTCGTTGATGTACAGTGAGGTGAGATGAGTGCCTGAACCCAGTCCCGCAGTAAGAGCACCTGAACGATTTCTCGTCAGTGTGAACACGCTGATGGCTCATCAGATCCCCAGAACGTTTAAAGCACTTCCTGCAGTCTGGACATTGAAACGGTCTCTCATCAGTGTGAACTCGCTGGTGACTCAGCAGGTTGGCTGAAATAGTAAATCCCTTCCCACACACTGAGCAGGTGAATGGTTTCTCCCCAGTGTGAACTCGCAGGTGTGTGGACAGAGCGGATGACTCAGTGAATCCCTTCCCACACTTGGAGCAGGTGAATGGTCTCTCTCGAGTGTGAATTCGCTGGTGTGTCAGCAAGTTGGTTGACTGAGTGAATCCCTTCCCACACTTGGAGCAGGTGAATGGCCTCTCCCCAGTGTGAATTCGCTGATGTACAATGAGGTCAGATGATTGTCTGAAACCAGTCCCACAGTGAGAGCACTTGAACGGCTTCTCATTAGTGTGAACACGTTGATGACTACTCAGTTCCCCAGAACGTTTGTAGCACTTCCCGCAGTCTGGACACTGAAATGGTCTCTCCCCAGTGTGAACTCGCTGGTGACTCAGCAGGTTGGCTGATATAGCAAATCCCATCCCACACTTGGAGCAGGTGAATAGTCTCTCATCAGTGTGAACTCGCTGATGATTCCGCAGGTTGGATGACTGAGAGAATCCCTTCCCACACTTGGAGCAGGTGAATGGTCTCTCCCCAGTGTGACTGCGTCGATGAATTTCCAGCTTGGATGGGGAAGTGAATCCTTTCCCACAGTCCACACATTTCCACGGTTTCTCCTCAGTGTGACTGCATTTGTGTCTCGTGAGGCCTGATGATCGACTGAATCCTCGTCCACACACACAACACGTGTACGGTTTCTCCTCACTGTGAACGATGTTTTTTCCTTCCATGATCGATGATATTCAGGATATGATAAATTGAGGACTCTGTCAGATCCTGATGTGATGTTTGGTTTGCGTTTCCGGACTTTGAATCCTCCCCTTCGAACACCCTGTGAAATTGATTGAAAACAGAAAATAGGGAGTGAGGGAGAACCCACAAAAACACAAAGGCAGGTTGTGAAATTGAGCTGAATGAATCTGGTCATTTGTGGGGCCGGCTCTGGGAAAAAGTGACCATGAAAACTGCTGGATTGTCATAAAACCACAACTGGCCTCTTTGGGAGGAGAGAGAAAGAGGTGAAGAGGGATTTTGTATATCTACAAGACATAGCGAGAGAGTAATTGGCAAGTCAAATTCGATCTTGAGCTTCATAATTAGAAATATTGATAGCGAAACAGGATAGCTAGGCTTCTGGTGGCACAGTGATTAGCACTGCTACCTCACAGTGCCAGGGACCCGGGTTCAATTCCGGCCTTGCTGACTGTGTGGAGTTTGCACTTTCTCCTCGTGTCTGCGTGGGTTCCCACCCGGTGCTCAGGTTTCCTCCAACAGTCCAAAGGAGGGAAAGTTAGGTGGATTGGCCTTGATAAATTGCCCCTTAGTGTCCAGGGATATGCAGGTTAGGTGGAGCTATGGGGTTACAGGGACAGGGTAGGGGTGTGGGCCTAGGCAGGGTGCCCTTTCAGAGAATCAGTGCAGACTTGATGGGCAGAATGGCCTCTTTCTGCACTGTAGGAATTCTATGGTTCTAATTCTATCCTGTGAATCTTTATAAAGCTCTGGTCACCACTCTTCAGGAAGGATGTGAAGGTTCTTGGAGAAGGTGCAGAGGAGATTTACCAGAATGGATCCAACAAGGAGGTTGAGGGGAGATTTGATTCAGGGACACAAGATTATGCCAGATTTCCATTGGGTGGAGAAAGAAACTCTGTTTCCATTCACTGATCGTACAAGCAGTCGGGACACAGATTTAAAGTTTTGGGTAAAACCTGGATTGAACAATATAAGATCCTGAGGGGTCTTGACAGGGTGGATGTGGAGAGGATGTTTCCTCTTGTGGGAGAATATGGAACAAGGGGGTCACTGTTGGAAAGTGAGGGGTCACCCATTTAAGATGGAGATGAGGATTTTTTTTTTCCCTTGAGGGTTGCAAGATAGGGGATGGCATAGGGGTTAGCACTGCTGCCTCACAGCACCAGGGACCTGGGTTCAATTCCCAGCCTGACTGTGTGGAGTTTGCACTTTCTCCCCGTGACTGTGTGGGTTTCCTCCGGGTGCTCTGATTTCCTCCCACAGTTCAAAGATGTGCAGATTAGGTTGAATCGGTTCGGACTGTATTCGCTGGAGTTCAGAAGAATGAGGGGGGATCTCATAGAAACCTATAAAAAGTGGGTGGCGCAGTGGTTAGCACTGCTGCCTCATGTCGCCAAGGACCCAGGTTCCATCCCGGCCCCGGGTCACTGTCTGTGTGGAATTTGCACATTCTCCCTGTGTTTGCGTGGGTCTCACCCCCACAAATCCAAAGATGCGCAGGGTAGGTAGATTGGCCACGCTAAAATTGCCCCTTAAGTGCAAAAAAAGAATTGGGCACTCTAATTTATGTTAGAAAAAACAGGGCGAGAAAGAGTAGATTCAGGAAGGATGTTCCTGATAGTGGGTGTGTCCAGAAATAGGGGTCACAGTCTGAGGATACGGGGTAGACCATTTAGGACAGAGATGAGGAGACATTTCTTCACCCAGAGAGCAGTGAGCCTTTGGAATTCGTCGCCACAGGAACTAATTAAAGCCAAAACATTGCATGTTTTCAAGAACTGGTTAGATACAGCACTGAGGGTGATGGGGATCAAAGGATATGGGGGAAAGCGGGATTAGGCTATTGAGCCTAATCAGCTCTGATCGTAATGAATGGTGGAGCAGGCTCGAAGGGCCAAATGGTCTCCTCCTGCTCCTATTTTCTACGTTGCTCCGTATCTATGCATGTAAATGGTCCAGGAGGTATGAGGAAGAATGTTTTTACACAGCCAGTGGCAATGACCTTAAACTTGCTGCCAATGACGGAGTTTGGAAATAGTCACAATAAATTATTATTTTTTGAAAAACTGGATAGAAACCTGAGAGAAATAAAGCTGTTCGGATACAGAGACAGAGCAGGAGAATGACTCTGACTGGATTGTTCCAGATACTAATAATATTTATTAGTGTCACAAGTAGGCTTACATTAACACTGCAATGAAGTTACTGTGAAAATCCCCATGTCGTCACATTCCGGCTCCTGTTCGGGTACACAGAGCGAGAATTCAGAATGTCCAATTCATCTAACAAGCACGTCTTTCGGGACTTGTGGGAGGAAACCGCAGCACCTGGAGGAAACCCACAACAGACATGGGGAGACTGTACAGACACCGCACAGACAGTGACCCAAGCCGGGAACCGAACCCAGGTCCCTGGCGCTGTGAAGCAATGGCTAATCACCGTGCCTACTAGAGAGCTAGCATGGACTCAATGGCCCGAATGCCCATCTCTGCCCATAATTTATATATTAAAACATTTTTTAGAGTACCCAATTAATTTTTTCCAATTAAGGGGCAATTTAGCATGGTCAATCCACCTCTCCTTCACATCTTTGGGTTGCGGGGGCGAAACCCACGCAGACATGGGGAGAATGTTAAAACTCCATATGGACAGTGAACCAGAGCTGGCTTAGAACCTGGGACCACAGCGCTGTGAGGCAACAGTGCGACTCACCGCACCACCGTGCTGCCAGCTGACTCATTTCTGTCTAACCTCACCATGTAATTTAACCCCGGGGGGGGGGTTCAGATATCACTCATGCTACACTCCCTCCGAGGCCATTCTATCCTTCCTCAGGTTTGTTGCCCAGAACTGTACACAGTGAGGTACTGAGGAGGGTATCAAGGTCGCAGGAGTGTACCAGCAGACAGAAAGGTGGGTTGAAGTGTGTCTATTTCAATGCAAGGAGCATCCGGAATAAGGTAGGTGAACTTGGAGCGTGGATTGGTACTCGGGACTACGATGTTGTGACCATTACGGAGACATGGAGTGGAATTCGCCGACCCCCCGCAGGGTTGGGAATCGCCTGGGGCCGGTGTAAATCCTGCCTCCGCCGTGGCCGGAATTCTCCGCCACCCAGGAATCGGCGGGAGCGGGAATCACGCCCTGCCGATCGGTGTGCCCCACCGCGGCGATTCACCGGCCCGTGATGGGCCGAAGTCCCGCCGCTGACATGCCTCTCCCGCCGGCGGGAATTGGAACACCTCTGGTGCCAGCGGGAGCAGGCGGCGCGAACGGGCCCCGGGGGGGGGGGTTGCAGGGCGATCGGACCCCGGGGGGGTGCCCCCACGATGGCCTGGCCTGCGCCGTGGGGGCACTCTTTTTTTTCCGCCGCTGCCACGGTCTCCACCATGGCTGAGGCGGAAGAGACTCCCCCTACCTCGCATGCGCCGGTGGTAACGTCAGTAGCTGCTGACGCACCGGCGCATGCGCGGACCGGCGAAGGCCTTTCGGCCAGCCCCGACGCCGGGCGACAAAGGCGGTTGGCGCCGGTTTTGGCGCCAGCCGGCGCAGCGTAAACCACGCCGCCGCAGGCCTTGCCCCTAAAGGTGTGGAGAATTCTGCACCTTTGGGGAGGCCCGACGCCGGAGTGGTTGGTGCTACACCGCAACGCCGGGACCCCCCGCCCCGCCGGATAGGGGAGAATCCCGGCCATGGTTAGAACAGGGACAGGAATGGTTGTTGGAAGTTCCGGGGTATAGAAGTTTCAGTAAGAGTAGGGAAGGTGGTAAAAGAGATGGAGGAGTATCATTATTAATCAAGGATAGTTTAACGGCTGCAGAAAGGCAGTTCGAAGGGGATCTGCCTACTGAGGTAATATGCGCCAAAGTTAGAAATAGGAAAGGAGCGGTCACATTGTTAGGAGTGTTCTATAGGCCCCCAAATAGTAATAGAGATGTGCAGGAAGAAATTGCAAAACAGATTATGGATAGGTGTGGAGGTCTCAGGGTAGTTGTCATGGGTGACTTTAACTTTCCAAATATTGATTGGAAACTTTATAGGTTGAACAGTTCGGAGGGGGGCAGTTTTTGTACAGTGTGTGCAAGAGGGTTTCCTGACACAATATATGGATAGGCCGACAAGAGGGGGGCCACATTGGATTTGGTACTGGGTAATGAACTGGGCCAAGTGTTAGATTTGTTTGTGGGAAAGCACTTTGTAGATAGTGACCACAATTCGGTGTCTTTCACTTTTGCACTGGAGGGGGATAGGGCCATACGGCAGGGCAAGGTTTATAATTGGGGGAGGGGTAATTATGATGCGAATAGGCAAGAATTAGGGAGCATAAGATGGGAACAGATACTGTCAGGGAAAGGCACAAATGAAAAGTGGAGCTTGTTCAAGGAACAAATACTGTGTGTCCTTGATAGGTATGTCCCTGTCAGGCAGGGAGGAAATGGCCGTGTGAGGGAACCATTGTTCACAAAAGAAGTTGAATGTCTTGTCAAGAGGAAAAAAGAAGTGTATGTAAGGGTGAGAAAACAAGGTTCAGTTGGGTCGCTTGAGGGTTACAAGGTAGCAAGGAATGAGCTAAAAAAAAAAGGGGCTTAGGAGAGCTTGGAGGGGGTATGAGAAGTCCTTAGCGGGTTGGATCAAGGAAAACCCCAAGGCTTTTTGCACTTACGTGAGAAATAAAAGAATGACCAGGGTGAGGTTAGGGTTGGTCAAGGATAGTAGTGGGATATCGTGCATGGAGTCAGAAGAAATAGGAGATGCGTTGAATTAATACTTTTCTTCAGTGTTCACCAAGGAGAGGGGCCATGTTTTTGAGGACGAGTATGCGATACAGGCAGGTAGGCTGGAGGAGATACATGTTCTGAGGAAGGATGTATTAGCAATTTTGAAAAACTTTAGTGTCTACAAGTCCCCTGGGCCAGATTGGATATATCCAAGGATTCTTTGGGAGGCAAAGGATGAGATTGCAGAGGCCTTTGGCTTTGACCTTTGGGTCCTCACTGTCCACGGCGATAGTGCCAGAGGACTGGAGAGTGGCAAATGCTGTTCCTCTGTTCAAGAAACGGAATAGGAATGACCCTGGTAATTATAGGCCGGTTAGTCTTACCTCGGTGGTTGGCAAGTTAACGGAAAAGGTCCTGAAGGATAGGATTTATGACCATTTGGAAAGTCTTAATCCGGGATAATCAAAACGGGTTTGTGAAGGGTAAGTCTTGCCTCACAAATTTGATTGAATTCTTTGAAGAGGTAGCTAAGTGTGTAGATGAAAGTGGAGCAGTTGATGTCATATACATGGATTTTAGTAAGGCGTTTGATAAGGTTCACCATGGTCGGCTTATGAAGAAAGTAAGGAAGTGTGGGAATAAGGGAAATTTGGCCAATTGGATAAGTAACTCGCTATCATATAGAAGACAGAGGATGGTGGTGGATGGAAAATTTTCAGACTGGAGACCAGTTACCAACGGTGTACCACAGGGATCAGTGATGGATCCTCTGCTATTTGTGACTTTTATTAATGACGTGGAGGAGGGAGCTGAAGGGTGGGTCAGTACATTTGCTGATGACACCAAGATTGGTGGAGTAGTGGATGAGGTGCAGGGCTGTTGTAGGCTGTAAAGAGACATTGATAGGATGCAGAGCTCGGCCGAAAAATGGCAGATGGAGTTTAACCCTGATAAGTGCGAGGTGATTCATTTTGGTCGAAAAAATTAAAGTGCAGATTACAGGTCAACGGCAGGGTTCAGAGGAATGTGGAGGAACAGAGAGATCTTGGGGTTCATGTCTACAGATCTCTGAAGGTTGCCACTCAAGTGGACAGAGCCGTGAAGAAGACCTATAGTGTGTTAGCGTTTATTAACAGGGGGTTTGAGTTCAAGAGCCACAGGGCTATGCTGCAACTGTACATGACCCTGGTGAGACCACATTTGGAGTATTGTGTGCAGTTCTGGTCACCTCACAAAAGGAAGGATGTGGAAGCATTGGAAAGGGTGCAAAGGAGATTTACCAGGATGCTGCCTGGTTTCCAGGATAGGTTTTATGAGGAAAGGATGAGGGAGCGAGGGCTTTTCTCTTTGGAGCGGAGGAGGACGAGAGGCGACTTAATAGAGGTTTATAAGATGATGAGGGGGCTAGATAAGACTATTTCCTCGGGTCGATGTAGCTGTTACAAGAGGGCATAACTATAAGGTTCAGGGTGGGAGATATAGGAGGGATGTCCGAGGTAGGTTATTTAGTCAGAGAGTGGTTAGGGTGTGGAATGGACTGCCTGCTGTGATAGTGGAGTCGGACACTTCAGGAACTTTCAAGTGGTTATGGGATAGGCACATGGAGCACACCAGAATGACAGAGAGTGGGATAGCTTGATCTTGGTTTCGGACAATGCTCGGCACAACATCGAGGGCCGAAGGGCCTGTTCTGTGCTGTACTGTTGTATGTTCTATGTGCAGTTCTCCAGGTTTGGTCCAACCAGGGTTTGTGAATCTCGGGGCTTTTCCAGTCACACTGAGACGTGAAATCTTCCCTCACAGACAGAACAGACAAACCTTTTACCTTCCACACCCAGATGCTGCTGAAATTCAGGTTCTGATGAATTGAGTGACTGTCAGATCACGATGTGACGTTTGGTTTGCGTTTCCCGTCTGTTAAACCTCCAATTCCAGTATCCTGTAAATTTACAGAAATCTCACTGTCAGTTTAGGATAGAAATTCACAACATTCTCTCTTCGCCAACTTAGATTCAATGTATTCCTGGAGGTTTGGTCACATGACCTGCCCCCATCCTCCAGCCATTAATCGGTCAACACATCCATCCTTGTGACACACTGCCTGCCTCGGCCAATTGGGAAGCAAAAGGACTCATTACCTTACATTTTCAATATCTGAAGAGAAATATTCAAAAATCTTCTTTACTGTCCCAATGATTTTCCAGACACCCAGGTATGAATCTCACCAAGGTAGAAGGCAAAAATTGAATTCATTGAAAGTATACTGATGACCATGAAACCATTGTCAATTATTGCAAAGACCCATCTGGTTCATTCCTGTCCTTCAGTGAAGGAAATCTTCTATCCTTACCTGGTCTGGCCTACATGTGACTCCAGATCCACAGTCAGCTGGTTGACCTGAAAATGCTCTCTGAGATGCACTCAGTTCAGGGGCAATTAGGGCTGGGCAGTGAATGCTGGCCCAGCCAGCGACACCCACATCCCGAGAATGAATAGAAAAGAAAATCTGCCATCCTTACCTGGTCTGGCTGACACGATTCCAAACCACAACAATGTGGTTGACTCTTTAAATGCCCTCCGAGATGGCTGAGCCAGCCACTCGGTTTGAGGGAAATTAGGGATGGGCAATAAATGTTGGCTCAGCCAGTGACTCCCACAAATGATTCAAATATAATCCTGGAGACTCCAGTCAGTCAATCCAGGAAAGTTGGAATCCGGTCCAGGCTCACAGCACATGCACCCTGAGGCACCTTGTCCTCTGTAAAGATGGCAGCCGGTAACCCGGGCCTGTCACCGCTCTGCTCTCACTTTATTCGGTGCTGCTTAAGACGGGACCGTTAACATTTTACTCGGGAGTTGAAGCCTCCACGGAGTATTTATTTATCTTTTTTTTGTAAACATAAATTTAGAGTACACAATTCATTTTTTCCAATTAAGGGGCAATTTAGTATGGCCAATCCACCTAACGGGCACATCTTTGGGTTGTGGGGGTGAAACCCACGCAAACACGGAGAGAATGTGCAACCTCCTCACAGACAGTGACCCAGAGCTGGGATCGAACCTGGAACCTTGGCGCCGTGAGGCAGCAGGGCTAACCCATTGTACCACCATGCTGCCCTCTCCATGGGGTATTTATGAAGCCTCCTGGCTCACTCCGCAGCTTCTATTGCTCCCCGGCCACCCACCGGCTCCAGTCCTGAAAGTCGCTCGAATGTTTCTTTCCCGCTCCTCGCATCGTCAGCGACAATCTGAACTGTGCAATCTGAAGTCTCCAGTCACAGCCGGACTCTATGCATGTGCGCGGAGCGTCTGTCCTGTGGCTAGAGGACATTCTCAGCTGCTACGCATGTTGGGTAATAAACCCGCCATTGAAATGGATATTTCTGATATAAATTATGCTTTATGAACTGATTACAATTAGTAACATTGGGCCAAGGTGACACCCACATCCCAAGAACAAATAAAGGAAAGTTGGCAGTTAGAAAGGCAAATGCAATGTTCGCATTCATTTCAAGAGAGCTACAATACAAGATGAATGGGGATGAGAAACATATCAGCCATGATCAAAAGGCAGAGCAAACTCGAAAACTCGATGGGCTGAATGGCCTAATTCTGCTTCTCTATTTTTTTTTAATGAGGGGATCTCAAAAACATTTGTTAAAAAATTGTTGGAATCCATCCCAGACCTGGATACAGATCAATTGATTCTTGGAGGAGACTTCAATTGTGTTCTGGATGCTAAATGGATTGGTCCAAGCTGATTCAACCACAACAAAAAAATGAAAAAGGAATGAAACCAGACGGACCACCCGGCATCGACCCAGGCACCAGAAACATCAACGGCAAACCCAGCAAAAGACTTTCAAAAATTGTTCCCATCAGTAGATTGTAAAAGGATTACGGGACACAGATTTAAGATTGTGAACAAGATCTACAGGGGAGATAGGAGGTAGAAATTTTATACAGTAAGTGATAATAATATGGAATTCAACGCTTACACACAAAGGGCGATAATCTCCAGGTCCTGATAACCCGAATGGTGCTGTCAGAATTTGATGTGAGGATTGGTTGTGAGTTTCCTGTTTGAGAATCCCTTTCTAAGGCCCTGTGAAAGAAGTTTACAAAGGCATCACTGTCAGTCCAGAAGTAATTCAGGAAAGATAAACATTTCTCTCGGTTTGAATTTGCTGTGTGTAAAGCCTCCCCTACTAACCCCCTGTCAAAGGAGTTTCCAAAATTAATCATTGTCAGTCCAGAATAGAAATTCACAACATTCTCCCTTACTGCTTATGGGTCCAGGATGACCGCTCATGCCTCCCACTGCACACTGACCCTCTTGTCATCAGCAGTCCCTGATTTGAGGACAATGTTGACTCAGAATTGTTTATTTCTGCCCTGGGTCTTCATGTGACTGAACAGAGCCGCAGAGCTTTGGACACATGGGACAGAATGTCCAATGAGACAGTGAAATCCGGAGAGCAGGATTGGCTTCCTTTTCTTTCCATCTCTGCCACCGCTTTACATCATCAATAAGACATTGGGACTGAAAGACTAATCCAGTTTGCTGGACAAGTTTTTTTTTTTTTTTTAAATAATTTTTATTGAAAGAGTTTTTCCATACAGACATTTACCCCTACTAATTTTTAAATTATTTACAACACAATCCCTCTAGGCAAATGTCCCTCCCTCGCCCGCCCACTCGCGCGCACCAGTCCTCCCCCCCCCCCCCCCCCCCCAGGCAACCTTAACAAACAAGGCAGCCTACAGTTTCAGACATGAGCAGCGAGCAGACTTGCCCGCGTTACAGTCGTGCATGTCCCCCCACGACCCTTGCTGCCCCCCCCCCCCCCCCCCCCCCCCCGGGTTGCTGCTGCCACGACCCCAAACGTCTATCTCTGATCTAAAAAGTCAAGGAAAGGTTGCCACCGCCTGGCGAATCCCTGTACCGACCCTCTCAGGGCAAATTTGATCCTTTCTAGCTGAATATAGCTAGCCATATCGTTAATCCAAGTTTCAACGCTTGGAGGCCTCGCGTCCTTCCATTGAATTAATATCCTTCGCCGAGCCACTAGGGACGCAAAGGCCAGTATTCCAGCCTCCCTAGCCTCCTGTACCCCCGGTTCTACCCCGACCCCAAAGATCGCAAGCCCCCATCCTGGTTTAACCCTGGACCCCACCACCTTCGACACCGTCCTTGCCACCCCCTTCCAGAACCCTTCCAGCACCGGACATGCCCAGAACATATGCACATGGTTCGCTGGGCTTCCCAGACATCTGACACACCTGTCCTCACCCCCAAAGAACCGGCTCATCCTTGTCCCCGTCATGTGAGCTCTATGCAGCACCTTAAATTGAATGAGGCTCAGTCTCGCACACGAGGAGGAAGAGTTGACCTTCTCCAGTGCATCCGCCCACGTCCCGTCTTCTATCTGCTCTCCCAGCTCCCCTTCCCACTTGGCTTTCAGCTCCTCCCCTGATGCTGCTTCCGCCTCCTGCATTATCTTGTAGATGTCTGATATCTTCCCCCCTCCGACCCAGACCCCCGAGAGCACCCTATCTCTCGCCCCCTTACTGGGGAGCAGGGGAAACCCCTCCACCTGCCGCCTAGCAAATGCCTTCACTTGTAAATATCTGAACATGTTTCCCGGGGGGAGCTCAAACTTCTCCTCCAGCCCTCCCAGGCTCGCAAACCTCCCCTCTATAAACAGGTCCTTCAGCTGCCGTATGCCCACCCTGTACCAGCTCTGAAATCCCCCGTCGATGTTCCCCGGGATGAATCTATGGTTCCCTCTTATTGGCGCCGCCAACAGACCTCCCATTTCCCCCCTATGTCGCCTCCACTGCCCCCATATCTTGAGGGTGGCCGCCACCACCGGGCTCGTGGTGTACCTCGTGGGGGGGAGCGGCCATGGTGCCGTTACTAGGGCCCCCAGGCTTGTGTTGCCACAGGACGCCCTCTCCATTCGTTTCCAAGCTGCCCCCTCCCCTTCCATCATCCACTTGCGCACCATTGACACATTTGCCGCCCAGTAGTACCCCGAGAGATTGGGCAGTGCCAGCCCTCCACTGTCCCTACTCCGCTCCAAAAAGACCCTCCTCACCCTTGGGGTGCCATGCGCCCACACGTAGCTCATGATGCTACTCGTCACCTTTTTGAAGAAGGCCCTAGGGAGGAAGATGGGCAAGCACTGAAATAAAAACAAGAACCTTGGGAGGACCGTCATTTTGATTGACTGCACCCTCCCCGCCAGCGACAACGGTACCATGTCCCACCTCTTAAATTCCTCCTCCATCTGTTCCACCAGCCTGGAAAAGTTCAACTTGTGGAGGGTCCCCCAGTTCCTTGCCACCTGCACCCCTAAGTACCTAAAGCTCTTTCCTGCTCGCTTGAAGGGGAGTCTCCCAATACCCTCTCCCTGGTCCCCCGGGTGTATCACAAAAACCTCGCTTTTGCCCAAATTTAGTTTGTACCCCGAAAAGTCCCCAAACTCTGCTAATAGTTCCATTATCTCCGGCATTCCCCCTTCTGGGTCTGCCACGTACAGCAGTAGATCATCCGCATACAGCGATACTCGATGTTCCTCCCCTACCCTAGTCAGTCCTCTCCACCCCCCTGAACCCCTCAGTGCCATCGCCAACGGTTCAATCGCCAGTGCGAAAAGTAGGGGGGATAGGGGACATCCCTGCCTGGTCCCTCGGTGGAGCCCGAAATACTCCGACCTCCTCCCGTTTGTCACTACACTCGCCGTCGGGGCCGAGTAGAGCAACTTCACCCACTTAATAAACCCTTCCCCAAACCCAAACCGTTCCAACGTCTCCCACAGGTACTCCCACTCCACCCTATCGAATGCCTTCTCCGCGTCCAGCGCTACCACTATCTCAGCCTCCCCCTCCACTGCCGGCATCATAATTACATTCAGCAATCTCCGCACGTTCGTGTTGAGCTGCCGCCCCTTCACGAACCCCGTCTGGTCCTCATGGATTACCCCTGGCACACAATCCTCTATTTTAGCTGCCAGGATCTTTGCCAGCAACTTGGCATCCACGTTCAGAAGCGAGATAGGCCTGTAGGACCCGCACTGCACGGGGTCTTTATCCCGCTTCAATATCAGGGAGATCAGAGCCTGCGACATTGTCGGGGGCAGAACCCCCCCCTCTCGCGCCTCATTAAAGGCTCGTACCAGTACCGGTCCCACCAAGTCCACATTTTTCTTATAGAATTCCACCGGGAACCCATCTGGCCCCGGCGCCTTCCCCGCTTGCATCTGACCTATTCCCTTGACTAGCTCCTCTAGCCCTATTGGCGCCCCCAGCCCTTCTACCAGCCCCTCCTGGACCCTTGGGAACCTCAATTTATTTAGGAAGTCCTCCATTCCCCCTCTCCTCGTCGGCGGCTCAGACCGATACAACTCCTTGTAAAAATCCCTGAAGACCCCGTTCACTTCTTGCCCCTTCTGCACTACCTTCCCGCCCCTCTCCTTCACTCCCCCAATCTCCCTAGCCGCATCTCGTTTGCGAAGCTGGTGTGCCAGCATCCTGCTCGCCTTTTCCCCATACTCATAGACCGCGCCCTGTGCCCTTCTCCACTGCGTCTCTGCCTTCCTGGTGGTCAGCAGGTCGAACTTGACCTGCAGGCTGCGCCGTTCTTCCAGCAGCCCCTCCTCTGGTGCCTCCGCATATCTCCTATCCACTTCCAATAGCTCCCCCACCAGCCTCTCCCTCTCCTGCCTCTCCTTTCTTTCTCTGTGCGCCCTTATGGAGATCAGCTCTCCCCTGATCACTGCCTTCAGGGCCTCCCAGACCATCCCCACCTGCACCTCACCCGTGTCATTCAAGTCCAGATAGCTCTCAATGCTCTTCCGGACCCTTTTACACACCTCGTCGTCCGCTAACAGCCCCACATCCAGCCGCCACAGCGGGCGCTGGTCCCGCGCCTCCTCCATTTCCACATCCACCCAATGCGGTGCATGATCAGAGATCGCAATGGCCAAGTACTCAGCTTCCCGTACCCTCGGGACCAGCGCCCGCTCAACACGAAGAAATCGATTCTGGAGTACACTCTATGGACGTGGGAGAAAAAGGAATACTCCCTCGCCCTCGGCCTACCAAACCTCCATGGGTCTACTCCTCCCATCTGCTCCATGTACCCCCTCAGCACTTCTGCCGCTGCCGGCCTCCTATTGGTCCTTGAGCTCGATCTGTCTAGCCCGGGGTCCAGCACTGTGTTAAAGTCCCCCCCCATGATCAAGCCCCCTGCCTCCAGTCCCGGAATGAGGCCCAATAGGCGCCTCATAAAACCCGCGTCATCCCAGTTCGGGGCATATACGTTGACCATCACCACTTTCTCCCCCTGCAGCTTACCCTTCACCATCACATACCTACCCTCCTTATCCACCACCACCTCCTCCGCCACGAACGACACCCTCTTTCCCACCAGAATCGCCACCCCCCGGTTCTTTGCGTCCAATCCAGAGTGGAACACCTGTCCCACCCACCCCCTTCTCAGGCGAACCTGGTCCACTACCTTCAAATGGGTCTCCTGTAACATAGCTACATCAGCCTTCAGTCCCTTCAGGTGTGAGAATACCCTTGATCTCTTGACCGGCCCATTCAACCCCCTCACGTTCCAAGTGATCAGCCGGGTCGCGGGACGACCCGCCCCCTTCCCCTGCCGATTAGCCATGTCCTGTTCCCTGCTCGCCCCGGGTCGACCCTCCCCTACTGACCCGCTCCCCATGGCGATGTCCCCCTCCCCCACCTCTCCAGTCCTCCACTTCCCGTTTCTGGTCTTTTCAGCAGCAACCCGGTGTCCCTCCCTAACCCCCCTCCCCCCCCCCCCCCCAGGCTAGGACCCCTCCTAGCCGCGATGTACCCTCCATCGTACTCCCGTAAGTCAGCTGGTTCACGCTGACCCGGCTGCTCCTGCCACACTCCGACTCCCCCCGGCTCGGGGGGGGGGGCCACCCCCCCCTTGCCACTCCTCCCTGGCCCCGCTCCAGCGCGGGAAAGGTCGCCATTGCTAGCCACGCCCCGCACTCCTCCCCTCCCCCCCTCCTCTGCCCCGCGCGCGGGAAAACAGAGGAAAGCCCGCGCTTTCGCCCTGCCACACCCCACCCCGCCATCTTCAGCTCCACCCCCGTCCCCGTCCATGCCTGTAAAGGAACCCCCCCTAGGGGCCCATATCCCCGATCTGCTCTCCCCCCCGTCCCACCTCCCCAACTTAACATTATAAATAACAGATAAATAACAAATAACAATGTACTTAACAGTCGCCCTCTACCAAACAGCATAAATAACCATAAATAACCATGAATAACCACAATAACAAGAACTAAGGGAAGTTGGCAAAGGGGGAAAAAACATCAGAAGAAAAACCACAGCAAGAGTTCAAAATCCAAACAGAGAATTCAGCTGAAAGTACCCGAGCGGCTACGGCCGCCAAGTATCCCCTGGGTCTAATTCGAGTCCAGTTTCTCTTCCTGTACAAAGGCCCACGCCTCCTCTGGGGACTCAAAATAGTGGTGTTGGTTCCTGTAGGTGACCCACAAGCGCGCTGGCTGCAGCATTCCGAACCTGATCCGTTTTGCATGTAGCACCGCCTTCGTCCGGTTGTACCGGGCCCGCCGCTTTGCCACCTCCGCACTCCAGTCCTGGTAGACCCTCACCGTCGAATTCTCCCACTTGCTGCTCCTTTCCCTCTTGGCCCACTCCAGCACTCTCTCACGGTCGCTGAGTCGCTGGAACCGCACCAGCACCGCCCTCGGGGGCTCATTTGCTCTTGGCCTCCTAGCCGTGACCCTGTAGGCCTCTTCCAGCTCCAGGGGCGAGGGGACGGCCCCTGCCCCCATCAGGGAGCTCAGCATTTCTGCTACATATCCCGGGAGGTCTGACCCCTCCAGGCCTTCTGCCAGGCCCAGGATCCTCAGGTTCTTCCGCCTCATTCGGGTATCCAGCTCCTCAAACCGGCTCTGCCATTTCAGGTGGAGTGCCTCGTGCACCTCTACCTTTCCCACGAGGACCGTGGCCTCCTCCTCCCTCACAGTCATCTCCTGTTGCAGCTCCCGAATCGACGCCTCTTGGGTCGCCTGGGCTCCCATCAGCCTGGTGGTCGTCGCATTCATTGACTCCAAGAGCTCCATTTTCAGCTCCGTAAAGAAGCGCAGGAGAGCGGCCTGCTGCTCCTCCGCCCATTTCCTCCATTCCTCGGGTGCGCCACCGGCCGCCATTTTGGTCTTCTTCCCCCGCTTTTTTTTGGGAGCTGCTGTTGCTTTCTTTACCACCCCACTCCGGGTACCGACCATAAAGTTGGTCTGGTTCTCTTCAGGGAGCCTTCCCCCACCGGGATTTGTCCTTACAGCGCCGTTGGGGCCCTCCAATCGGCCCGAAAACACCTTTGTAGCAGGAGCAGCCAAACGTGCGACTTAGCTGGTCATAGCCGCAACCGGAAGTCCTCTTTGCTGGACAAGTTGTCTCCATTCTGAACAATGGGGAACAAGCTCCTCCCACTCATTGAAACATCGCCCCGACAAAGATGAGAAACGCGCATGCGCCCTGATGCACATCCAATAAAGATGGCGGCCGTTAACCCGAGCTGAAGGTGAGGAGTTGCAGCTCCGCTCGGTACAAACTGGGTCCCGTAAACTTTTCCGACTTTTGCGATTGCAACAACTTTACACAACGGTTCCGCCAATCCTGCGATCTCTTGCTCCCTCCATATTGTTATGATGTGGAGATGCCGGCGTTGGACTGGGGTGAGCACAGTAAGAAGTCTTACAACACCAGGTTAAAGTCCAACAGGTTTGTTTCAAACACGAGCTTTCGGAGCACGGCTCCTTCTTCAGGTGAATGAATTCACCTGAAGAAGGAGCCGTGCTCCGAAAGCTCGTGTTTGAAACAAACCTGTTGGACTTTAACCTGGTGTTGTAAGACTTCTTACTGTCCATATTGTTAAACACCTCTCACCAATTCCGGATGTGAAGACGCAGCCCCTCACCTTTGCCATTGCCCACACTGCGCATGCGTCAATCACAGCGGGCCCCGCCCCACGGTCATTCCGATTGATTGGAGGACCAGCCACTCTCGGTCGTCCTCCAGTCCCGCCCCTCCTCTTCCTGTTGGTCCGGAGCTGCCGTCAATCACCCGGGTATTGTGACGGTGACAGATGGTGAGAGCAGCCACAGGCTCAGGCTGACTCGCTGATTGTCCAATAATAACAGTGAGAGTCTCAGTGGGACAATCAGACAATAATAGTGGAGATGGGGCCCTGAGGGGAAACAGCAAAGGATTCACTCACTTTGAGAGTAACAAACACAGTGTATGTTCCAATACGTCAGGCTGCAATGTGTGAGTGAACACATCTGTGTCTGCACAAATTTCCTGTTGGTGCTCATGTTTCCTCCCACACAGTCCAAAGATGTGCAGGTTAGGTGGACTGGTTCTGTTAAATTGTCCCTGGGAGGGGTTACGAGGATAGGGTGGGAGATTGGCCCAGGTCGATGATCTTTCAGAGGGGCGGTGCAGTCTCGATGGGCCAAATGGCCTCCTTCTGCACTGTAGCAATTCTATGATCATTGAATCCAATGTCCCACCCTATCCTCATAACCCTCCGAGGGACAATTTACATAGCCAACCCACCTAACCTGCACATGGGATTTGAGGCACTCGGCGTCAGGATCTGGTGGGCTGTCGGGGTCGGAGTCTGGCACAGCCTGTGTATTGATTTTCAAAGGGCGGCGTAGCGGCCAAGCTTGCCACACTGTAGACAGTGTGGTGATTTTGCCGGACATTTCCGCTTTAAATGGGTGGAGCCACAATTCGAACACGTCATGACGCCGACGTCAGCGCGTTCCGTGCACCAACGTGCATGCGCAGTGTGGTGGAATGACGTATGCACCTGCACAGGCCGGTCGTCGGTCTCGCCGTCCCTTGGTCGTGGCGTGCATGCGCTGGAGCCGGGAAAAGCGCGCAAATGGCCACTCTCATCAAGACTCAGGCCCTGCATTTGTGTGATGGCCTGCACTCGTTCTGCCTCCTGGGGGTTTAGCTTCGCCATTTTTGCCGCCCTGGTGTGGGAGTACCGGTTGTTATCATGCTCGTGGAGAACGCACGTTTCAATAGCGATGGTGAGGGTGAACTGCTTGACTTTCAGGAGCTGCTGCTAAGGGAATCGGACTGGACCCCGAAAACGATCTGATCCCGGATCATGGAATCAATTGTCGAGTCACAGTCACATGACTGCGTGAGGATGCGGATATGGGTCAAAAAGTTTTGAAAGGTTCATCCTTACCCTGAAGCCTCTGCTGGAAAACGTACCGTTCAAAGCTCTCATTCATCTCAATGTTGCAGAGGCTGTCGAACTTCAGCAGGACTGTTTTAAATTTCGTCTTGTCTTCACCTTCAGCAAATGTAACGGAGTTGTAGATGTGGATGGCGTTTTCCCCGGCTGTGGAGAGGAATAGTGTGATCTTCCTGGCGTTTGATGCGGCCTCGAGGTTGGTGGCCTGGAGATAGAGTTGGAACTTCCAGTTTGCACTGAGGTTGCCGGCGATGCGGAGTAGGGCGGACGTTGTCCAAGTCACCGGATGGCTGATTGCTGGTCAACGCTGATCACCTCAAGGTGTGTTCTTGAAAATACAGAAAAATGTGTCATTTGAAACATGGAAGTCTGGCAATATCTGGTTTGAGAGGATACAGGGAAAGATCCCACAAAAGTTTAAGAGCAGCTTCAAAGAGCAGGGTTATAAAATGCAGATTCTTGCTCACAAGCAGGTTTAGCAAACACACAGGTTTCATGTGGTAAGCTAAAAAAATGGCTCACGCCTTCATGGAATGTAACTATCTCAGGAAGCATCTGAAAAAGCATGGATGAGAGTTTCAATTGCATTAAGTGACGAATGTTTAAAACAGGCAAGTCTTTCAAGTCATAACCAAGTTAAATTTTAGCATACAGCTAAAAGCAAAGTTTCACACCTTAATTGAAATAAACTCTCTTAGTAAACAGCTGGAAAGGATGGAAGATGCTCAGTCGAATTTGGTGTCAATTCTAAAGTGTAAAATTCTTCGAACATCAAGTCAATTAAAAGAAAATTGGAGACGACCTGTCTACGAGAAACATAATTTAAGTCAAAATCAAAGGCAAAGTTATGAGCTGGGGACAATTGGAAAATTAAACGATTCGAAATCACAGAAATAAAAGTTAACTATTGAAACCAAAGCATTGTTTAATCAGATCTGAGAGGAGACGATATGCCCAAAATGAATAATTAGTAGTAGTAAAATGTTTACATCAAAGATACTTTTAAACTATCAAAGTGAAACAAGCTCATTTACAATAAAGTCGTTAAAACTTAATAACTCTTCGAAAGAGAATATAAACCACCGGAAGAAAGGGTAGAGCAGAGCCAGAGCCAGCTCTCACAGCTCGGTACATGGGAAGGACAGGACACAGCAACCGAGTTCACCAGCGAATACAACTCAAGAAGACCAGATTTTAAGAAGATCGATTGCCAAGGTGGGCCTGAAGGTTTCTACAACCAACCAGCAGCAGCCAGAAGCAAGATCTTTTTTCCTTTCTGTAAAGAAAGTGTTTGCAGCTTTTAAAAGAAAGAATATAATAATAAAATAACTTAACTTAACCTGAAAAAGTGGTTATTAGCTTACTTCACTTCCTTAATAACGCAGGACCCAGGACATCGATGCTATTAAGGGGTAAGTAGGTAAAATTCTTCGGTTAAGGTATGGGTTATACCGGGGGATAACTTGAAAAGATAGTTTGACCTGAATAGCACCCACAGAAGCCTGCATCGGAGTCAGGGAGTGAGAATCCCTGTTCACCATTTAGAATATCGACCTTTTTTTGGTATAGGGGGAATTCTAAGAATAGTGGTGAGTTTTAACTTCAGGTGGGTCCGTCAATTCTCAGCATCCAAACCGGGTACCATGATGTGTTGGGTAGGCTGGGTCTATGTGGACTGCATTTGATACAGTGTAGCGAGAGACAGACTTCCAACACTTGATGAGATACAACACGATTTTATTTAACATCTAACTATTTTACATGTTCAAATGTGGATTGACACTATGCTGACTTGACTGGAGACCTGAGGCTAGCCTGACCAGACTAACTGACTACCACATGATGTTTGCACTGGCTAATGCTCACGAGCTCTATCTGTCTCAGAGGCTGGGTCCCGAGAGAGCGGAAAAACTGGAGCCCTCTGGCTTTATAGTGGCCGTGTACGGTCTGGTGATTGGCTGCTGTGTTCTATGTCTTTTTTTTTAAAAAATTTTTTTATAAATTTAGATTAGCCAATTATTTTTTGCCAATTAAGGGGCAATGTAGCGTGGCCAATCCACCTACTTTGCACATTTTTGGGTTGTGGGGGCGAAACCCACGCAGACACGGGGAGAACGTGCAAACTCCACACGGACAGTGACCCAGAGCCGGGATAGAACCTGGGACCTCAGCGCCGTGAGGCGGTTGTGCTAACCACTAGGCCACCGTGCTGCCCTGTTCTATGTCTTTACTGGTCATCCTGTGTATCAATCATTGCCTGTCTGCACTCCATTATATACATGGATGTATATTATGACACCTATTATAATTGCCCCATCCACTTGCGGCCATGTTTTAAGTTCCCTCAGCCCCAAGCACTCAATTCCCTCTCCAAACCTCCCCGTCTCCACCTCGCTTACCTCCTTTCAGACTCTTTAAAACTCACCTCTTTGACCAAGTTTTTGGTCACCTGCCCTAATATCTCCTTTTGTGTCTGGGTGTCTCACTTTGTTTTATAATGTTCCTGTGAAGTTGACTGGGATGATTTATGATGTTAAAGGTGTTATATAAATAGAAGATGTTGTTGTTGACTGTAACCCTGACCTCCTGTTTTACAATATCCCATTGGTTTCACAACAAACTCTATCTCTGATGTTTTGCCCCCTGCGGGTTTGCAGCCTCTATAAAGACGGCGGCCATTAACTCAGGCCTGTCACCTGGAGCAGGCCGCAGCTGTCCCCCCGCTCGATGCAAACCCGGGCCCGGAAACCTCTTATTGGGGTTTGGAGTCTCCACCGGGTTTCAGCGAAACCCCCCGGCCGAGCCCAGCATCGGCACTACGCATGCTCCAGCTCACAATGCCCAGGGAATGATTGACGGTAGCTCTGGACCAATAGGATGCAAGGGACGAGTCTGGAGGACCCAGCAGAGCGGCTGCTCCTCCAACCAATCGGAGTGAATGAGGGGCGGGGCTGGGCCCGGACGTCCCTGATTATAAACTGGAGCATGCGCAGTGCTGTTCATTGCTCAGGATTGAGGAGGTTGTGTTGAAGGTTTTGGCTGTGAGGTACTGCCGGGTGAGTCCTGAGAGACGATTAAAGCTGGTGGGTGGGTCGGCTTCATAAACACCCCGCACAGGCCTGAAACCCCCAATACGAAGCTCAGATGCGGACATTTGAACCGGCGAAAGCTGCTTGGGCTTTTCCCCGAAACAGGCCCGAGTTAACGGCCGCCAGTTTCTCGTGCTGTGGAGGTGCCAGCGTTGGACTGGGGTGAGCACAGTAAGAAGTCTTACAACACCAGGTTAAAGTCCAACAGGTTTGTTTCAAACATGAGCCTTCGGAGCACTGCTCCTTCCGAGGAAGGAGCTGCGCTCTGAAAGCTCGAGTTTGAAACAAACCTATTGGACTTTAACCTGGTGTTGTAAGACTTCTTACCATTTTCTCGTGCGACTGTGTTTGGCCTGGCGCATGCGCAGACATTGAGACCAATGCTCTGTCCCATCCATTCACTCTGATTGGTTGGAGAATCAGCCACTTGTGTTCGGTCCTCCAGCTGCGTCCCCTCTTTCTATTGGTCCGAACCCAGCATCAATCAGTCCCCGGGCATTGTGAGCTGGAGCAAACCCTTCACCATCATTGTCAGCTCCCTGGTTTGCAGCTGCGGTGCTTGTTTGCGTCACATGCGACCTTCTTGGTGGAACAGCCCGGAGTGGGCGGGGCTTCAGGGTTCCAGTGACCAGGAGAGAAAATGGTGATAAATTGGTTTTATTCTCACTCTGCACAGAGGGAGTTGAGAACTGAACCCAGCCAGAATTTAAGGGAAATGCCAATTTGGGGGAACCACAGATTTAAGCCAGGGAGGTGGGATGTAAGCTTTCGGAAATGGGAAGAGAAGGGGATTAAGACACTAAAAGATTTGTTTCTTCGGGGTCGATTTGCAGGATTGAGGGAGCTGGAAGCGAAGTATCGGCTGGAGCAGGGAGAAATGTTTAGATATATGCAAGTTCGGGACTTTGCCAGGAAGGCGATACAAAGCTTCCTGGAGGAACCGGCTTCCATGTTGCTGGAGGAAGTGCTGGCAGCAAGGGGACTGGAGGCGGTGTCAGCGGTATACGGAGCTATGTTGGAAAAGGATAAGGCACCACCGGAGGGGATCAAAGCAAAGTGGGGGGAAGAGTTGGGAGAGGTTATAGAGGAGGGGGTCGGATGTGAGGTGCTCCGGAGAGTAAATGCCTCCACCTCATGTGCGTGGTTGGGGCTGATACTGCTGAAGGTGGTATACAGAGCATGCCTCATGAGGGCAAGGATGAGCCGATTCTTTGAAGGAGTGGAAGTTGTGTGTGAGCATTGCAGGTGGGGGGGCTAATCACTTTCAGATGTTTCGGTCCTGTCCAAAGCTGGAGGATTACTGGAAGGAGGTTTTTAGGGTAATTTCCAAGGTGGTGCACGTGAAACTGGACCTGGGTCCCCGGGAGGCCATATTCGGGGTGTCGGATCAGCCAGGGTTGGAAACGGGTGCAGAGGCAGATATTATAGCCTTCGCCTCGTTGATCGCCTGACGGTGGATCCTGCTGGGATGGAGAGCAGCCTCTCCACCCTGTGCCCTGGCGTGGAGACCTGTTGGAATACTTGACCCTTGAGAAGGTTAAGGTCGAACTGAGGGGAAGCTCGGGGGGGTTCTACAAGTCATGGGCACTATTTATTATGCACTTTCAAGAACTGGATAACATCGAACATTAATTTGGGCGGGATGGAGGGGGGGGGGGGCTATGTATATTAAAGATGGCTATGGGTAATCCCTGATTCGTTTTTTGTCATTTGTTTATGTTAACATGAGGGTTGATGTTTGGGGGTTGGTGGGAGGATGGGATTGTTGTTATTGTTATGGGGTTTGATATATTTGTTGTTGATTATTGTTTGTTGCTGGTGGGTGTAAATTCGGGAGAAAAATTGTGAAAAGGAAGAGAATAAAATATTTTTAAAAAACATTGTGAACTCCTCATCTATTCTACCTTTGACCATCTGATTTTTCCAGTCTATAAGTAGACTAAAATCCCCCTTGATTATCGCTGTACCTTTTCTGACAACCTCCCATTATCTCTTCCTTTACACTCTGTCCTACTGTGTAGTTACCATTAGGAGGCCTGCACACCACTCCCAGAAGTAAATTCTTGCTTTTAGCATTTTTCATGTCAAACCAAACATGTCAAATCCTGGTTTCCTGAGCTTAGGTCATCCCTGTCTAATGTGCGGACACCATCAATAATTAACAGAGCCCACTTTGTCCCGGGTGATGTCATCCTGAAGGACTGGGAATCGGAATCGCCCCTCCTCCCCCGCCCGCGATGCCAGTCACAGTGGGACCGTCCGGGCAGTCACAGCCCAGCTGCTTCAACAGAGTTCGAATGGGCTTCCTGATGGGCTGTGCAGTTGGCATGGCGGCCGGTGCACTTTTTGGCAGTTTCTCATGCCTCCGACTGGGACTGAGGGGGCGAGAGCTGCTGGGTGGTGTGGGGAAGATCATGATGCAGAGCGGAGGCACATTTGGAACCTTCATGGCGATTGGAATGGGAATCAGATGCTAACGACCATTCTTCTCTTTCTGCTGAAATTTCAAGACTTGCAGATAATGTATCACCGGTCTCTGTCCCTTTGATTACCAGCTGTGTAATAACGGAGATTAAAGTGTATGATTTACTAATGCAAAAGAAATAACTAACAGAGCCGCTCTTCCACCTTTTCCGAGATTTGGGCTGGGCAATAAATGTTGGACTGGCCAGTGACACTCACATGCCATGAATGAATATAAAACAATTCAGGTCCCAATCTGTGTCTCTGAATGGCCATCAGATTGTACTTACTTATTTCTATAGGTGCTGCCCAATTCATCAGTCGTGTTTCAAACGCTACTTGTGTTTTGATACAGAGCCTTTAGTTTTGTGCTTTTATTATTTATGTAGCATTGAACTGATGTAATTTTAAATGTGTTCTCTCTGTCTCTTTCTGCCACAGTCTGTTTATCATTTCCCATATTCTAATCTTTTTCTTTGGTCTTAATCTTTGCTTTACCACATCTTCCAAAGTAAATCAGAAAAGACCCAACAATGGAACAGTCGGTAACAAGACATCAATCAGTCTCCTCCTATTTTCGAGAAATCAAGGACTGAACACTTGTTAACACAAACCTAATTTTATTAATCTATATCCAGAATATTAAACTTCGGCCAAGTCACAGGAATTACTAACATCAACTGAAACAAACTCCAACTGTCAGAATGAACATGGTTCAGTCCTGGATGTGATTAACAGCAGCAATAACAGAATCCAATCCCTTGTGAACTCGCTAGTGTTTCTGCAGAGTGAATGAACGAGTGAATCCTTTCCCACACACAGAGCAGATGAATAATGTCTCCCTGCTGTGAATGTCAGCCAGAGGGACTGCTGAGTGAATCCCTTCCCACACACGGAGCAGGTGAATGGCCTCTCTCCAGTGTGACTGCGCTGGTGACTCATTTTGCCTTTGAAGCTCTTCTCACAGTCGCAACATTTAAAAGGTCTCATGTCAGAGTGAACACATTGGTGTGAAGTGAGTTGGGCAGACTGACTTCCCACATTCACAGCAGATGAACTATCTCACCCCAGTGTGAATGCACTGGTGTCTCAGCAGGGTGGATAACTGAGTGAATCCCTTCCCACACACACAGCAGGTGAATGGTCTCTCCCCGGTGTGAACCCGCTGCTGATCCAACAGTTTGCATAACTGAGCGAATGTCACCCCACACTCAGGACAGGTGAATGGTTTCTCTCTCCAGTGTGAACTCGCTGGTGTGTCAGAAGGGTTGGATAACTGAACAAATCCCTTCCCACACTCAGTGCACCTGAATGGTTTCTCTTCTCCGCCGCTGTGCAGTCGCTGTGTTCCGAAAGGCTGGATAACTGAGTGAATCTCTTCCCACATATCAGAGCAAATGAACGGCCTCTCCCAGTGTTGAACTCGCTGGTATGTCAAAGATAAATTTGTTTTTAAAGCTCTTCTCACAATCGGAACATTTAAAGTTCTCCTGTCAGAGTGAACAAGTTGTGTGCAGGTCAGATGTGTTAGTCGAGTGAATCCCCTTTCCACAAGGAGCATGTGAATGGTCTCTCCACGGTGTCACTGCGTTGATCTGTTTCCAGCTCAGGGCAGGTAACTGAATCCCTGCCCACAATCCCCACATTTCCAAGGTGGTTTCTCCATGGTGTCGTCATCCTCGGTATCTCTCCATTTTGGACGATCAGTTGAAGCTTGCTCCACACACAGAACATGTGTATGGTTTCTCCTCACTGAGAGGGTGTGGTGTTTATCAAGCTGTGCAACTGGTTAAAGCTCTTACCACAGTCAGTTCACTGGAACACTCTCTCGTGTGTGTGTGTCAGAGTACAGCACAGAACAGGCCCTTCGGCCCTCGTGTTGTGCCATGCATTGTCCAAAACCAAGATCAAGCTATCTCACTCCCTGTCATTCTGGTGTGCTCCATGTATCTATCCAATAACCGTTTTAAAGTTTCCTAAAATGCCAACTCCACTATCACAGCAGGCAGTTCATTCCACATCCTAACCACTCTGAGTAAAGAACCTACCTCAGACATCCCTCCTGTATGTCCCAACCTGAACTGTATAGTTATGGCCCCCCTTGTAACAGCTACATGCACCCGAGGAAATAGTCTCTGATCATCCACTCTATCTATCCCCCTCATCAATCTTATACATGGGGTGGGCAAACTTTTCCGTGCAAGGGCCACATTCAGAAATTCACAATTTTAAGGGGCCACATAGTATATTACTGTAATGAATAGTCCCGGTTTTAACCAATTAGCGTGCGGCATATACCTCAGCGCTTCCCCCGGCGGCATCCTGCCTTTAGCCCTCTTTTTCTCTACTTTTCAAAAATGGCGCTTCACCCGGTTATGATTCTGGGCGCCTCATATAGAACATAGAACACAGAACAGTACAGCACAGAACAGGCCCTTCGGCCCTCGATGTTGTGCCGAGCAATGATCACCCTACTCAAGTCAATGTATCCACCCTATACCAGTAACCCAACAGCCCCCCCCCCCCCCCCCATTAACCTTATTTAAAAAATAATTAAAAGAAAATTTTTTTTTTTTCTTTTTTTGATGACTTGATCTTGGTGGGCCGCATAAAGACCTTTGGCGGGCCGCATGCGGCCCGTAGTTTGCCCACCCCTGCTCTATTAAGTCACCTCTCATCCTCCTCTGTCTTTGTGCTTTTCCAGTCACACTGAAATCTTTTCCGACAGACAGAACAAAATATTTCTCCTTCCACATTCAAAAGTTGATGACATTCAGATCCTGATCAATTGAGTGACTGTCAGATCTTGATGTGATGATTGACTTGAGTTTCCTGTTTATCGATCCACTCCTTGTAACCCTGTAAAACCAGTTTACACAGGTCAGAAATTCAGAACAGGTAATTCTCGTTCCTGGGGAGCAATTGTTTCTATTTTTTCCTAAAGCTGCAAATCCCAGTCCCACACTTTCCCCTTCCCACAAACTCACCACAATGGTTTCAAAATCACTCAAACTGAGTGCAACTTTGAATTCCAGATTATCCCTTGAATTTAAATTCTACCATCTGCATTAACAAATCCATCTGTGTGAGTGCAGGATAGAAATTGCCCCCATTCTCTCCTCCTGCTCCAGGATCAGTAAAGTGAGTTAAAGATAATTTCTCCTGAACAAATCCATTGCTGCATTTCCTTCCTGAAGCCACATTTGTCCACTGGGGCCTGGCACGGGAGAAAGCGGCAGCTGCCGTTGTGTTGGGTGTTGAGGCGGTGCGGCTAGTTTGTTATTGGGGGTGTTGAGGCCCCCACTGGGTGTGTGAAGCCTCCCCTCCCACCCACTGCCCCTAACGCTGCCTCCGCTTATCCGCCTCCTTCCCGCCTGAAGAGGAGACAAACAAGCGGCTGTCCCTGGACATGAACCGCACTGCGCATGCCCCACATCACAATTCCCAAGGCCTGATTGACGGCAGCTGCGGATCAGTAGGAAAAAGGGCGGGTCTGGAGGACCGTGCGGGAGCGGCTGGTCCTCCAACCAATCGGAGTGAGTGAGGGGCGGATGTGACTGAAGCATATGCAGTGCGGGAAATGGCGACGGAGAGAAGCTTTTATTTCGGATCCACAAAGGGTAAGTGGGATATTGTGGAACGCGGGAGCGATGGATCTGGCTGGTGGGTGGAAAAGTTTTCTAAACATGTTGTGCAAGCCCATACCCGGAAAAAACACTTCCTGGTTCCCCCGTTTCACGGAGTGGGGCCGCGAGGGTCTAGTGATCGGTTCGGGATAACGACCGCCATCTTTACTCGGGACAATGAGCAGCAGAGCGCATGTGCAGCCGCCATGTTTGTTGGGAGCAACATTTTCAATGACTGGGAGAAGCTTATTCCACATTGCTCAGAATGGAGACAACTTGGCCAGTAAACTGCATTACCCTTTGTCCTGGGTACTGACCTCCCATTACACCGGTTTTCACAGACCCAGATACCTATGATCAGAGTAGCAACAGAAAAGTAAATAAACAGAAGCAAATCTTAATCCCTGGACCCCACTAACTCAATTTAAGTCTGACCCCATGTGCGGCTCTGTTCAGTCACACGGTGACCCATGTCCGAAACTCACAACCTGAGGGGTGGCACATTGGTTAGCACTGTTGCCTATGGCACTGAGGACCAGGGTTTTCATGCCGGCCCTGGTCACTGTCTGCGTGGCGTTTGCACATTCTCCCCGTGTCTGCCTGTCTCACCTCCGCCATCCAAAGATGTGCAGGGTAGGTGGATTGGCCACACTAAATTGCCCATTAATTGGAAAAAAAATAATTGTTTACTCTAAATTTATTTTTTAAAAAGGTGTCTCTTTCCTAATGTTCACAATTAAATGGGGTGGATTCCCCAGGAGATGGCTGACATTTCAGGGGACACTAAATTAATAATGGACAGAGATATGTCTCGTATTGTTACATGGTACAGATTGGATATATTATTTATGGTTTAGTAATAAAGTAAATTAATTATTATTTCTCTTGTAATATAAGACTGTAGCCTCAGAGGGTTGTTAGTTTTTGGATTTCTCTTCCACAGGGACCAATTGTATCTGGGGGTCATTGAATATATCGAAGCACAAGTTCAATAGATATTTTATTGACAATGGAATGAAGGGTTATGGGAAACGGGTAGAAAAATAGAGAGAAAGCTGAGATGAGGAAGATTTCTTCACTCGGGGATGTGGTGAAGCTTTGGAATTCTCTACCCCAGAGGAATGTGTAGCCTCAGTCATCAGGTATGTTTCAAGACAAAAATTGATAAGTTTCTATGCATTGAAGATATTGAGGGATATGGGATTGTGTGGGAAAATAGTGCTGAAGTAGATAGACCAAGGATTTGTGGGCAGCACGGTAGCATGGTGGTTAGCATAAATGCTTCACAGCTCCAGGGTCCCAGGTTCGGTTCCCAGCTGGGTCACTGTCTGTGCGGAGTCTGCACGTCCTCCCCGTGCGTGCGTGGGTTTCCTCCGGGTGCGTGCGTGGGTTTCCTCCGGGTGCTCCGGTTTCCTCCCACAGTCCAAAGATGTACGGGTTAGGTGGATTGGCCATGCTAAATTCCCCGTAGTGTCCTAAAGTAAGGTTGGGGGGTTGTTGGGTTACGGGGTATAGGGTGGATACATGAGTTTGAGTAGGGTGATCATTGCTCGGCACAACATCGAGGGCCGAAGGGCCTGTTCTGTGCTGTACTGTTCTATGTTCAATGATCTCATTGAATGGTTCAGCAGACTCGGTGGCTGAATGCCTACTCTTGCTCCTATTATAATCCTCTGTCCTGGTCAGAAGCAGTGAGCTGAGCTTGGATCTGTCAATCAACATGAATCAGCACCTTCAGAGAATTGGGAGGGTGAATATTAGATACAGCAGAGTGAGAATGGAGGGAGATTGTGGGGGGATGGAGATTTACAGCTTTTGGAGAACGAGAGAAATAATGTTCCACAGGAACTTGAATTGTCTGTTCTGAATTTCTATCTGTACTAAGAACAATGACTTTTATAATTGTTTTAAAAGGAAATTGGACGAGGAGGAATTATAGGCAAAAATTCAAACATCAACGTCTCGATGTGACAAACTCACTCGATTCCTTCTGATCTGAACATCACTGGGTTCTGAATATCATCGGCGAGAAGGAGAAATGTTTGTCCGATCTACCAGCTTCAAAAGATTTTAAGCGTGAGTGTGACTGGAAAAGCACCAAGACCCACACAACACACCCGAGTGAGAGTGTTCCAGTGAACTGACTGTGTAAAGAGCTTCAACACAGACACAGACTGAAAAAGAAACATTATACATTCACAGTAAGGAGAGACATTGCACATGTTCTGTGTGTAGACAAAGCTTCCACTGATTATCCAATCTGGAGAGGACCGAGGAGACCCAAAACATGGAGAAAACCGTGGAAATGTGGGGGACTGTGGGAAGGGATACAGATTCCCTGTGAGCTGATAGGTTATCATCGACGCAGACATACTGGTGAGAGGCCGTTCACCTTGCTCTCAGTTGTGAGAAGGTATTCATTGATTCAGGCCACCCTGCTGCAGCATAGCGACGTTCACAATGGGGAGAAACCATTCACCTGCTCCCTCTGTGGGAATGGATTCACACAGTTATCCAGTCTGCAGACACACCAGCGAGTTCACACTGGGGAGAAGCCATTCACCTGCTCTCAGTGTGGGAAGGGATTCCAGACTTTATCCAACCTGCGGTGCCATCAGCGAGTTAAAACTGGAGAAACGTCATTCACCTGCTGTCAGTGTGGGGAGAGATTCAGTGATTTATCCAGTCTGCAGGCACACCAGCGAGTTCACACTGGGGAGAAGCCATTCACCTGCTCAAAGTGTGGGGATGGATTCACCAGTTCATCCAGCCTGCGAAAACATAAGCGAGCTCACACCGAGGAGACGTTATTCACCTGCTCTCATTGCACGGAGAGATTCTGTGATTTATCCAGTCTGCAGACACACCAGCAAGTTCACACTGGGGAGAAGCCATTCACCTGCTCTCAGTGTGGGAAGGGATTTATTGATTCATCCATCCTGCAGAGACATCAGCGAGTTCACACTGGGGAGAAACCATTCACCTGCTCCCTCTGTGGGAATGGATTCACACAGTTATCCAGTCTGCAGACACACCAGCAAGTT
>NW_024056024.1:0-120991 GCF_902713615.1 Scyliorhinus canicula
GCTTGGAGAGAAGGACTAAAAGTGCTCTTAAGGGCAGAAACAATAAGACAGAAAAGGCTTGGGCTGCAGCTGCAACAGGAGACAGCATGGCAGAGGTTCGGACCTCTGCATTGCTGACCCAGCAGTCTAGTGGAGCAGCTGATGCAAGTCATTCAGGAAGGCTTTGCTACGCAGAAATGAGACTGCTTGGACCCCGATAAGAAAGAGAAGAAAGAAAATTGCCTATTGTCACAAGTAGGCTTCAAATGAAATGAAAATCACTTATTGTCACGAGTAAGCTTCAAATGAAGTTACTGTGAAAAGCCCCTATAAGTTTAGAATAATCTTTATCATTGTCACAAGTAGGCTTACATTAACACTGCAATGAAGTTACTCTGAAAATCCCCTGGTCACCACACTCCGGCACCTATTCGGGTGCACAGAGGGAGAATTTAGAATGTCCAATTCACCGAACGAGCAAGTCTTTCGGGACTTGTGGGAGGAAACCCATACAAACACTGGGAGAACATGTAGACTCTGCGCAGACAGTGTCCCAAGTGGGAATTGAACTCCGGCACCCTGTTGCTGTGAGGCAACAGTGCTAGCCACTGTGCTACCGTAAACAGTTAGCTCAATGTTTCTCAGATTAAAGAAGCTGAGCACCCAACGTGGGTCTTGAACCCACGGCCCTGGGATTAAGAGTCCCATGCTCTACCGACTGAGCTAGCCAGGCTGCTTTCTTAATTTCATTTTGGTCTCCCTTCAGTCTTTTCTGTTCCAAAGAAAAACAGCCCCAGTTTATCCAAACTTTCCCCAGAGCAAACATTGACAATTTCGGCTGATGTTGTTAAATCCCCACTCTGCTCTCTCTGGTGCAATCTTCCTGTGCACAGGAATCTAGCTCTGGTCTAACTAGTCCTGTCCTGCCATTTATCATGTAATTCTTTGCCTTGTTTTCCCTCTAGCTTTCTTCCTCATTCCTCAAGTGTTAAATCATTTTTGTGTCCAGGTAAACCTCTTCCTCATAGAACATAGAACGATACAGCGCAGTACAGGCCCTTCGGCCCTCGATGTTGCAACCGACATGGCAGTCAAAAACTAAAGGCCATCTAACCTACACTATGCCATTATCCTCCATATGCTTATCCAATAAACTTTTAAATGCCCTCAATGTTGGCGAGTTCACTACTGTTGCAGGTAGGGCATTCCACGCGGCTCACCACTGTTTGCATAAAAAAACCTACCTCTGTACCTCTCTCCTATATCTATTTACCCTCAATTTAAAGCTCTGTCCCCTTGCGCTAGCCACCTCCATCCGTGGAGAAGGCTCTCACTGTCCACCCTATATAACCCTCTGATCATTTTGTATGCCTCTATTAAGTCACCTCTTAACCTTCTGCTCGTTAACGAAAACAACCTCAAGTCCATCAGCCTTTCCTCATAAGATTTCCCTCCATACCAGGCAACATCCTGGTAAATCTCCTCTGCACCCGTCCAAAGCTTCCACGTCCTTCCTATAATGAGGCGACCAGAACTGTACGCAATACTCCAAATGCGGCGGTACAGAGTTTTGTACAACTGCAAACATGACCTCATGGCTCCGGAACTCTCACTGTGGCTGCGCTCAGCCAGGAGTAGCACCGCGCATGCTCAGAACAGAGAGGCGACTTCCTGGGAGCGGGGCATTGTGACGCTGCGCGTTCTGGCTCATGTGACGAAGATAGGCATATTCATCCGCGCCCCGCAATTCTTGGATGCCGTATCCGCCTTATTCCATTACATTCCTCAATGTGATAACTTGGTTCCGGCACTTCTGATACAGTTCGGTGTTTGTACCGAATGTGGCGGCTGCATCGGTGTTTTTTCTCTCTGATCGGCCCCTGTTAACGGCTGTCATCTGTTTAGGGGGTGATATGCCGCAGAGCACATGCGCAGCCGCCATCTTTCTCAGCTGAATGTGCAGCAGGGGCGCATGCGCGGCCGTCCTGGACCCCGGAAGCCGGAAGAGAGAACCTTGTGAATTTCTCTCCTGGACTGAGAGTGAAATTCCTTTGGAAACTCTTCTAGAAAGAGGAGGATTTACTGACGGGAACTTTAAACCAAACATCACATCATCCTCTTACTGAGTTACTCGATTCATCAGCCCCTGAATATCATTGGGAGGTAAAGTGGTTTGTCTGTTCTGTCTGAGCACAAAGATTTCAGATATCAGAGTGACTGGGAAACTTTTAATGACCATTCCAGGTTAAATTTGAGACTAATTACACCGATCACATTGGGGAAGTTAAATAATTTGTTGTTGCACTCTTATGTATGGCAGGTAAATTTGAAAATTAGCATACTTGGCAGCTAAACTGGGCAAACTGCTGACCTTGTCAGTAGTGAGAGTTACTGTTCGGCATTTTATTAAAGTTTGTTGTTCCTGTTGCATTTCATTCAGCTCATCGTTGCTGCAAAGTAGGTATTCAGCGTATCTCAATTTCCAGATTGTGAGGGCAGCACATAACATTGTGGACAGCACATATCGCTTCACTGCTCCAGAGTCCCAAGTTCGATTCCGGCTTGGGTCACTGTCTGTGTGGAGTCTGCACATCCTCCCCATGTGTGCGTGGAGTTTCCTCCGGGTGCTCCGGTTTCCTCCCACAGTCCAAAGATGTGCAGGTTCGGTCGATTGGCCGTGATAAATTTGCCCTTCGTGTCCAAAATTGCCCTTAGTGTTGGGTGGGGTTACTGGGTTATGGGGATAGGGTGGAGGTGTTGACCTTGGGTAGGGTGCTCTTTCCAAGAGCCGGTGCAGACTCGATGGGCCGAATGGCCTCCTTCTGCACTGTACATTCTATGATTCTATGATTTAGATCCGTCAGAGCACACAACAAACTGAACCCAACAGAAAGGTTTGTCTCTTTGCGAATTCTATCCTGCATTGACAGTGATGACTTTTGTAACATGAGAGATTACAGCTCTCAGGAAAGATTAAATGGAGTGGGGCCTTTTTTCTATCGACAACAACAAATTAAAGCAGTGACCTGCTATAAATCTTTTAAATTATCAGTAGTTTGGAGAGGGGCGATGTGAGAGAGTGACCATCAATCAACAACAAGTCATAAATACAAGATAGTTACGAATAAATCCAAGGGGGCAATACGGACAAAATTATTTATCACAGGTTCAGAATGTGCAACTCATTACCATGGAACGGAGTTGAGGAAAGTGCTGAGATGTTTTCAAAGGAAACGGGACAAGCACATGAGAGAAAATGGAATCGAAATTCAGCTGAAAGGCTGAGATTCGATAGGGTGGGATAGTCGGAGATGTGTGCCGAGTATTGACAGCAGCAGAATCTGTGACAGAATGGCCTATTGTGTTTGATATATTCACAGTATTCAATGTAATCTCCTTTTACAGAATATTTGCAGATGCAAACATCATGTCGAGATCGACAGTCACTTGATTCATCCAGGACCCGGCCTTTCAACGTGGAAGGAGAAATGTTTGGCTGTTTTGTCTTTCGGAAAACAATTTTCAAAAATCACTGCGATTGGAAAAGCACCGAGACACAGACATCTAAGTAATTTTCCACAGTTAGCTGGAACTGAGCTTTAACCAATCACACAGCTGAAATTAAAATTGCAGCATTTACATCAGGGAGACACCGTACTCTGGCTTCAACTGATGAATCCAAGTTGGAGAGACATAAGGACTTCGCACCAAAGGAATCAAGAAGCAGCAATAGGACATTCAGCCCCGTGAGTCTGTTCCGCCATTTAATAACATCCACGGCTGATCTGATAGTGACCTCAAATCTGCATCCCACCTGCACCTGATAACCTGTCAATAACCATGAAGAAACCATGGAAATGTGGGGGACTGTGGGATGGGATGCTACTACCCGTCTCAATTGGAAACGCATCGACGTATTCACACGGGGAAAGGCCATTCACCTGCTCCGTGTGTGGGAAGGGATTCACTCAGTCATCACACCTCCTGAAAACACCAACTTGTTCATACTGATCAGAGACCGTTTAAATGTGCTGACTGTGAGAAGAGCTTTTAAAAGCAGATATGATTTACTGACACATCAACGCACTCACACTGGGGAGAGGCCGTTCACCTGCTCCGTGTGTGGCAAGGGATTCACTCAGTTTATCAAAACCTCCTGAGACACCAACTTGTTCATACTGATCAGAGACCGTTTTAAATGTGCTGACTGTGAGAAGAGCTTTAAAAGTAAACTGAATCTGTGGAAACACCAGCGAGTTCACACTGAAACAGAATCATAGAATTTATAGTGCAGAAGGAGGACATTTGGCCCATCGAGTGCACCGGCCCTTGCAAGGAGCACCTTACTTAAGCCCATACCTCCTACATAACCCACAAACCACCTCACCTTTTTGGACACTAAGGGCAATTTAGCATGGCCAATCCATCTAACCTGCACATCTTTGGACTGGGGGGGGGGAACTGGAGCACCCGAAGGAAACGCACGCAGACACTGGGACATCGCGCAGACTCCACACAGACAGTGACCCAAGCCGGGAATCAAACCTGGGACCCTGGAGCTGTGAAGCAACAGTGCTAACCACTGTGCTACTGTGTCACCCAAACGTGGGAGCGGTACTTGGGAGAGGTTTTTCAATTGCTCCGTGGTGGGAGGAGATTCACTCAGTCAAACATAGAACATAGAACAGTACAGCACAGAACAGGCCCTTCGGCCCTCGATGTTGTGCCGAGCAATGATCACCCTACTCAATCCCACGTATCCACCCTATACCCATAACCCAACAACCCCCCCCCCCCCCCCCCCCCCCCCCACAGTGTGGACAGTGTAACAATGCTGAGCAAGGCTAGGAGAGTGGGCAAAGAAGTGGCAGATGGAATACAATGTGGAAAAGTATGAGGTTATGGACTATCGAAGGAGGCATAGACTATTTCCTAAATGGGGAAATGCTGAGGAAATCGCAAGCACAAAGGGTGTCCTTGTTCAAGATTCTCTTCAGGTTAACGTGCAGGTTCAGTCAGCAGTTAGGAAGGCAAATGCAATGTCTTCCTGTCGAGAGGGCGAGAATACAAGACCAAGGATGTAATTCTGAGGCTGTATAAGGCTCTGATCAGACCCCATTTGGAGTATTATGAGCAGTTTTGGTCCCCGTATCTAAGGAAGGATGTGTTGGCCTTGGAAAGGGTCCAGAGGAGGTTTACAAGAATGATCCCTGGAATGAAGAGCTTGTATGAGGAACGGTTGAGGACTTTGGGTCTGTACTCGTTGGAGTTCAGAAGGATATGGGGGGATTTTATTAAAAACTCCGGGATACTGCGAGGCCTGGGTAGAGTGGACATGGAGAAGATGTTTCCACTTGTAGGAAAAACTAGAAGCAGATGACACAATCTCAGACTAAACAGGCGATCCTTTAAAACAGAGTAAGAAGTCTTACAACACCAGGTTAAAGTCCAACAGGTTTGTTTCAACACACTAGCTTTAGGGGCACAGTTCCTTCCTCAGGTGATGAGGAGGAATTAAAACAGATGAGGAGGAATTTCTTCAGCCGGAGGGTGGTGAATCTGTGGAACTCTTTGCCAATGAATGACGTGGAGGCCAAACCACTGAGTATCTTTAAGATAGAGATAGATAGATTCTTGATCAATAAGGGGATCAGGGGTTATGGGGTGAAGGCAGGAGAATGGAGATGAGAAAATATCAGCCATGATTGAATGGCGGAGCAGATTTGATGGGCCGAGTGGCCTAATCCTGCTCCTATGTCTTATGATGTGAAGAAAAACATTCTGTGCTGCATGTGGGATCATCAATGCACTGCTCGAAAATGTGGTGGAGGCAGATTCAATTGATGCTTTGAAAAGAGAATTGGACAACTATCTGTCACTATAAGATCAGCCATGACCTTATTAAATGGTGGAGCAGACTGGGCTGAATAGCCAACTCCAGCTCCTTGCTCATCTGTTCGTATCTTTTGAGGAGAAAAATATCTGCAGAGTTCAAGGCCAATGACAGGGGATTGTGACTGTTGCAGAAAGTTGGCACAGATACAATTTGTTGAGTTCCTTTGTTTTGTGCTGTCACCTTTCTATGCCACTGTGTTATGAGGGAAATGCACTGCACAAATGCAAGAGAGGCAGATTGCTCCCTCGATATGGATTGGATTAGATTTGTTTATTGTCACGTGCACCGAGGTACAGTGGAAAGTATTATTCTGCGAGCAGCTCAAACAGATCATTTTGTGCATGAAAAGAAAGTAAACTAAAAAGAAAATACATAATAGGGCAACACAAGGTACACAATGTAAACATCTTCACAAAGGCATTGAGCGAAGCAGACAGGAGTGTAGTATTAATCAGATCAGTCCATAAGAGGGTTGTTTAGGAGTCTGGTAATAGCGGGGAAGAAGCGGTCTTGAATCTGATCGTCCGTGTTCTCAGACTTTTGTATCTCCTGCCCGATGGAAAGAAGTGGAAGAGTGAGTAAGCTGGGTGTGCGGGTCTTTGATTATGCTGACCCGCTTTCCCCAGGCAGCTGGAGGTGTGGACAGAGTCAATGGATGGCAGGCAGGTTTGTGTGATGGACTGGGCTGTGTTCATTACTCTCTGAAATTTGTGCGGTCTTGGGCCGAGCAGTTGCCATACCAGCTGTGATGCAGCCAGATAGGATGCTTTCTATGGTGCATCTGGAAAAGTTGGGAAGAATCAGTGTGGACATGCCATGTTTCCTCAGTTTCCTGAGGAAGAATAGGCGCTGTTGTGCTTTCTTGGTGGTAGCATCGATGTGTGTGGACCAGGACAGACTTTGGTGATGGAAACCCTGTGCCCCAGTGCAGGAGAGGCTGTTGTTGGGCAGTGTGGAGCTGAACATACATGGCTGGATAAAGACTAAGGCAGATGTCAAGACCCATGGAGCAAAAACAGGTCTGAGGGACGTGGGTCCAAAAACCTGGGGAGTGTATTTTGCATGAATCCTGAGTGTGACCCAGTCACAATTATGAACAGTAAAACAAACTTATCACTGGTTTGATGAGATGATTTACCGTGTCACAGATGTTGTAAATACTGTACATACGGTAGATCCAGCCTGCTTGCTGCCCATGTCTAGTGATATCTTATCAGAATAATGTGCTTCTGTATAAATAAAGTATCCAAACCTCGCATTGTGCTTCATGCCCAGCATCTTGCTAACTGTGGATCTTCTGCTTTGCTGACTGGGAAATAGAATCTTCCTGTTTGCTAATTGCTCTATGGCGGCTGGCTGTTTACCCAGAATCCCCCTGCGCTGCAGAACGTCCCCTATCAGTGAGTGTACGAGGCCAGTGCGCAGGTGCAGTGTGGGTGTGTGCTCTGAGCATGCTCAGTGTCAGTCATGGGTGAGAGAGTGAGGAGGTAGCTGGGTTGAACCACAACTGTGAGCTGTACCCCTGTGAGAAGGGCATCTCCCAGTCTCTGTTTGACTCTCCTGCCAGCTTCCTGTCATGGTTCGAGTTGGACAAGGAACCCTCATAATTTGAGCTGGAAAAAGGCCATTGATTGCTGAGGCAAGCAGAAAGGTGCCTGGCAAGGATGGAAATTCCAGCTGACCTGCTCACACACAGAGAAAGTCCCATCGACTGTCACACCTTCCTGCCCTCCCCTTTTGGGGGCTGTGAGGCTGGTCCATGGAACATGTGTGATGAATAAAAGCAGCAGTGACAGAGGAGACAGCAATCAACTACAGGGACAATCTCACTCCTTAGGAGTCATGGGAAGACCTTCACTTGGGTGATGTTTAAAAGATTCATCTACTTTGCAGACGAGTTTATCCAGAAGCACAGTGCGGTTTCTGTGCTGACAATCTACAGTGAACATGATCTTCTCCACACACCAGCTACAAGGGAAGAGAACAATTGGGATTGATCTAAAGTGTTTGTGCTGAGAAAGTGAAATGTTCTAATTACTGAGTGAAAGTTAGACCTTTCAGTGTGAATCCACAATTTACTGGGACAATTAGAAAAGGCACCAATCGTTTCAATCTCTGAAGATAAACTTCAGCCTTGAGTTATGTTTCGGAGTCACAAAGCTGTGGGGGAAGCTTTGTAAATGTTCCTCTTCCCTTTTGTAAACAAGCAAAAGAAGTAACTCTTTCCCCTGACAGCAACGGCAACAATTTGAAAGAAAGACTTTGACTTTTAAAGATTTGGCTTCACCCCATTTGGTTAGGATCGTATTTCCGGCCGTGGGAATCATCCTGGGTGGGATGGAAATTTGCTGGGAACATTTTTTTTATAATCAATAGAACATAGAACGATACAGCGCAGACAGGCCCTTCGGCCCTCGATGTTGCACCGGACATGGAAAAAAAAAACTAAAGGCCATCTAACCTACACTATGCCCTTATCATCCATATGCTTATCCAATAAACTTTTAAATGCCCTCAATGTTGGCGAGTTCACTACTGTTGCAGGTAGGGCATTCCACGGCCTCACCACTCTTTGCGTAAAAAACCCACCTCTGACCTCTGTCCTATATCTATTACCCCTCAATTTAAGGCTATGTCCCCTCGTGCTAATCCTAATCTTTATTGTCATAAGTAGTCTTACATTAACACTGCAATGAAGTTACAGTTAAAAGCCCCTAGTCAGCACATTCCGGAGCATGTTCAGGTCCACAGAGGGAGAATTCAGAATTGCCATGTGAGAGTACCTTTAAGAAATGGGTGTTTATCAAATAGCTGCAGGGAAGACAGACAGCCCAGCTTCACCCACACTCTGATATCACTGCAGCTATTTGATAGACACCCATTTCTTGAAGGTACATGCACTAGAGCATTTTGATAAACATCCAGTTCTTAAAGGTACATTTACTACAGCTATTTGATGAACATCAAGTTCTTAAAGATACATGCACTACAGCTTTCTGATAAACACCCAGTTCTTAAAGTACTCTCACATGACAGAATGTCCAAATTACCTAATACCACGTCTTTCTGGATTTGTGGGGGAAGCCGGAGCATCCGGAGGAAACCCACGCAGACATGGGAGAACGTGCAGACTTCGCACAGACAGTGACCCAAACCTGGGACCCTAGCGCTGTGAAGCAACTGTGCTAATCACTGTGCAACTGTGCTACCCCATTAAAGGTCCTTTACCTTGGGCGGGAGTTTCCGTCTTGGGTTGGGGTGGGGGGGGGTTAGTTTTTTTTTTTCCATGTCGGTTGCAACATCGAGGGCCGAAGGGCCTGTACTGCCGCTGTATCGTTCTATGTTCTATGATTATTCACCAGGCAGGTGAATGGTCTCGCCCCAGTGTGAACACGCCGGTGTCTCATTGGGATTGATAACTGAGTGAATCCCTTCCCACACACAGAACAAGTGAATGGTCTCTCCCCAGTGTGAACTCGCTGTGATCCAACAGTTTGCGTAACTGCGTGAATGTCGTCCCACACTTGGGGCAGGCAACTGGTTTCTCCCCAGTGTAAACTCGCTGGTGTAACAGAAAGCTGGATAACTGAATGAATCCCTTCCCACATTCAGAGCAGGGATACGGCCTCTCCCCGGTGTGAACCCGCTGGTGGATCAGCAGATTTGCTTTTTTAAAGCTTTTCTCACAGTCAGAACATTTAAAAGGTCCGGTGTCAGAGTGAACAAATTGGTCTGTCGTGAGGTGAGTTAGTCGAGTGAACCTCTTCCCACACTTGGAGCAGGTGAATGGTCTTTCCCCAGTGTGACTGCGCCGATGAATTTCCAGCACAGGCGAGATATGAATCCCTTGCTATAGTTTGGGCTGAAGTTAGAAATAGGAAAGGAGCGGTCACTTTGTTTGGAGTTTTCTATAGGCCCCCAAACAGTAACAGAGAGGTGGAGGAAGAGATTGCAATGCAGATTTTGGATAGGTGCGGTAGTCACAGCGTAGTTGTCATGGGTGACTTTAACTTTCCAAATATTGATCGGAACCACTATAATTCAAATAGTTTGGATGGGGCTGTTTTCATCCAGTGTGTGCAGGAGGGTTTCCTCACACGATATGTGGATAGACTGACAAGAGGCGGGGCCACATTAGATTTGGTACTGGGTAATGAACCGGGCCAAGTGTTAGATTTCTTTATGGGAGAGCACTTTGGAGATAGTGACCACAATTCAGTGATTTTCACTATAGCAATGGAGAGGGATAGGAACAAACGGCAGTGCAAGGTTTATAACTGGGGGAAGGGTAATTATGATGCGATTAGGCAAGAATTGGGGAGCATAAGATGGAAACAGGAACTGTCAGAGATAGGCACAATTGAGATGTGGAGCTTATTCATGGAGCAAATACTGCGTGTCCTTGACATGTATGTCCCTGTCAGGCAGGGAGGAAATGGTTGAGTGAGGGAACCATGGTTTACAAAAGCGGTTGAATGTCTTGTCAAGAGGAAGAAGGGGACTTATGTAAGGATGTGAAAACAAGGTTCAGTTAGGGCACTTGAGGGATACAAGATAGCTAGGAAGGAGCTCAAGCAAGGGCTTGGGAGAGCTTTGAGGGGGCATGAGAAGTCCTTGGCGGGTAGGATCAAGGAAAACTCCAACGCTTTTTACGCTTATGTGCGGAATAAAAGAATGACCCAGGTGAAGTTACGGCTGGTCAAGGACAGTAGTGGGAACGTGTGCATGGAGTCTGAAGATGTAGGAGAGGCCCTGAATGAATACTTTTCTTCAGTGTTCACAAAGGAGAGGGGCCATGTTGCTGAGGAGGATAGCCACAGGTAAATTATTGGAAAGTGTCCTAAGGGATAGGATTTATGATCATTTGAAAAGATATAGCACAATCCAGGATAGTCAGCATAGATTTGTGAGGGGTAAGTTTGATTGTACTCTTTGAGGAGGTAACTAAGTACATAGATGAAGGTAGAGCAGTTGATGTCGTATACATGGATTTTAGTAAGGCGTTTGATAAGGTGCCCCATGGTTGGCTCAGGCAGAACGTAAGGAGGCATGGCATAGAAGGAAATTCGGCCAATTGGATCAGTAACTGGCTATCACATAGCAGACAGAAGATGGTGGTAGATGGTAAATTTTCATCCTGGAGCCCAGTTACCAGCGGTGCACCACAGGCATCAGTGCTGGGTCCTCTGCTATTTGTGATTTTTATCAATGACTTGGATGATGGAGTTGAAGGTTGGGTTAGTAAATTTGCTGATGACACCAAGGTTGGTGGAGTTGTGGATAATGTGGAGGGCTGTTGTAGGCTGCAAAGAGACATTGATAGGATGCAGAGCTGGGCTGAAAAGTGGAGTTTAACCCTGTTAGGTGAGAGGTGATTCATTTTGGTAGGACAGATTTGAATGCGGATTATAGGGTTAACGGCAGGGTTCTGAAGAATGTGGAAGAGTAGAGAGATCTCGGAGTTCATGTCCATAGATCTCTGAAAGTTGCCACCCAAGTGGATAGGGCCGTGAAGAAAGCAGATAGTGTGTTAGCGTTTATTAACAGGGGGATTGAGTTGAAGAGCCGTGAGGTTATGCTGCAACTTTACAAGACCTTGTTTAGACCACATTTGGAGTATTGTGTGCAGTCTGGTCACGTCATTATAGGATGTGGAAGCATTGGAAAGAGTGCAAAGGAGATTTACCAGGATGCTACCTGGATTGGAGAGTAGGTCTTATGAGGAAAGGTTGAGGGAGCTAGGGCTTTTCTCATTCCAGTTTTCTCCCACTGTCCAAAGATGTGCAGGTTTGGTGGATTTGTTATGCTAAATTGCCCCTTGGTGATCAAAGGTGAAGTGAGGTTACGGGGAGAGGGCAGGGAGGGTGCGCCAGCATTGGGGGGGGGTGCACATTTGTAGGGTTGGTGCAAACTTGATGGGCCGAATGGGCTCCTTCTGCACTGAAGGGATTCTATGATGCTGCCAGACATGTTATGTTCATCCAGCATTTTCTGTTTGTACTCTATAATCACACACATTTTTAATTCACTAATTTTACTTACTGAACCACTCTACCATCAACTACTGGGAGCAGTGTATTGGTGTTGCAGCTTTTCTATAGAACTTTCTCTCAAGTCTGATCTAATGGGAGGCAGAGGCAGCTGATCGGATTGACTCAATCCCAGTCACAAAGAAGCTCCACAAGCTCCTCACACTTCTTGTTGGAGGTGAGGTTGGAAGAGACACGGGGAAGCGAGAGTACTTCAAAGGAACTAAATGTGTCAGAGATATTAACAAGTTTCAACACTCTGCATATTTAACAAAAATATAATTTATTTGACTTTTAGCCAGAATATTAGCCACTGTAAATGGGGTGGAGTTTGTTATCAGCAGAAAGAGACCCAAATTAATATGTTTCAGTCCTGAATGTGAGGAACAGCAAAATCCAATTACTGTCGTTACTTGCGGCCTCGTTGGTGTGTCAGCACATGTAATGACTGAGTGAATCCCTTCCCACACTCTGAGCAAGTGAACGATCTCTCCAAAGTGTGAATTTGCTGGTGCTTCTGCAGGATTGATGACCGAGTGAATCCCTTCCCACACTTGGAGCAGGTGAATGATCTCTCCCCAGTATGAACTCACTGGTGTCTCAGCAGTTCGGATGACTGAGTGAATCCCTTCCCACACTTGGAGCAGGTGAATGGTCTCTCCAGGTGAATGGTCTCTCCCCGGTGTGAACTCGCTTGTGTCTTAGCAGTTCGGATGACTCAGTGAATCCCTTCCCACACTTGGAGCAGGTGAATGATCTCTCCCCAGTATGAACTCGCTCGTGTCTTCGTAGGGCCGATGACTGAGTGAATCCCTTCCCACACTTGGAGCAGGTGAATGGTCTCTCCAGGTGAATGGTCTCTCCCCGGTGTGAACTCGCTTGTGTCTTAGCAGTTCGGATGACTCAGTGAATCCCTTCCCACACTTGGAGCAGGTGAATGGTCTCTCCCCAGTATGAACTCGCTCGTGTCTTCGTAGGGCCGATGACTGAGTGAATCCCTTCCCACACTTGGAGCAGGTGAATGGTCTCTCCCCAGTATGAACTCGCTGGTGCTTCTGCAGGGTTGATGACCGAGTGAATCCCTTCCCACACTCGGAGCAGGTGAATGGCCTCTCCCCAGTGTGAATTCGCTGATGTACATTGAGGTCAGATGATTGTCTGAACCCAGTCCCGCAGTGAGAGCAACTAAATGGTCTCTCGCCAGTGTGAACACGTTGATGGCTCATCAGTGCCCCAGAACTTTTATAGCACTTCCCACAGTCTGGACATTGAAACGGTCTCTCATCAGTGTGAACTCGCTGGTGACTCAGCAGGTGGTCTGAAATAGTAAATCCCTTCCCACACTCTGAGCAGGTGAATGGTCTCTCCCCAGTATGAACTCGCTGGTGTCTCAGCAGTTCGGATGACCGAGTGAATCCCTTCCCACACTTGGAGCAGGTGAAAGGTCTCTCCCCAGTATGAACTCGCTCGTGTCTTAGCAGGTTGGATGACATAGTGAATCCCTTCCCACACTTGGAGCAGGTGAATGGTCTCTCCCCAGTGTGACTGCGTCGATGAGTTTCCAGCTGGGATGGGGAAGTGAATCCTTTCCCACAGTCCGCACATTTCCACGGTTTCTCCTCAATCTGACTGCATTTGTGGCTTGTGAGGCCTGATGATTGACTGAATCCTCGTCCACACACACAACACGTGTACGGTTTCTCCCCAATGTGAACGATGCTCTTTCCTTCCATGTTCAAAATCCTATGATGTTCAGGATATGATAAATAGAGGGTGTGATGTTTTGGTTTGAGATTCACGACCTTTGAAGCCTCCCCTTCGAAACAGATTCAAAACAGAAAATAGGGAATGAGAGAGATCCCACAAAAACACAAAAGTAGGTTGTCAAATTGAGCTGAATGAATCTGGTCATTTGTGGGGCCGGCACTAGGAAAAAGTGACCATGAAAACTGCTGGATTGTCATAAACACCTAACTGGCCTCTTTGGGAGGAGAGAGAAAGAGGTGAAGAGGAATTTTATATAACTCCAAGACATACTAAGAGAGCAGTTGGCAAAGCAAATTCGATCTTGAGCTTCATAAACAGTAATATTGATACCAAAACTATGCTTCTGGTGGCACAGTGGTTAGCACTGTTGCCTCACAGCACCAGGGACCCAGGTTCATTTCCGGCCTTGGTGACTGTCTGTGTGGAGTTTGCACTTTCTCCCCGTGTCTGCGTGGGTTTCCAGCTCAGGTTTACTCTAACAGTCCACAGAAGGGAAAGTTAGGTGGATTGGCCTTGATACATTGCCCCTTAGTGTCCAGGGATGTGCAGGTTAGGTGGGGCTATGGGGTTACAGGGACAGGGTAGGGGTGTGGGCCGAGGCAGGGTGCCCTTTCAGAGAATCAGTGCAGACTCAATGGGCTGAATGGCCTCCTTCTGCACTGTCGGAATTCTATGGTTCTAATTCTATTCTATGAATCTTTATAAAGCTCTGTCCACCACTCTTCAGGAAAGATGAGAAGATGCAGAGGAGATTTACCAGAATGGTTCCAGCAAAGGAGGTTGAGGGAGGTTTGATTCAGGGACACAAGGTTATGCCAGGTTTCCATAAGGTGGACAAAGAAACTCTGTTTCCATTCACTAATCGTACAAACAGTCAGGACACAGATTTAAAGTTTTGGGTAAAACCTGGATTGAACGATATAAGATAGAACATAGAACGATACAGCGCAGTACAGGCCCTTCGGCCCTCGATGTTGCACCGACATGGAAAAAAAAAACTAAAGGCCATCTAACCTACACTATGCCCTTATCATCCATATGCTTATCCAATAAATTTTTAAATGCCCTCAATGTTGGCGAGTTCACTACTGTTGCAGGTAGGGCATTCCACGGCCTCACCACTCTTTGCGTAAAAAACCCACCTCTGACCTCTGTCCTATATCTATTACCCCTCAATTTAAGGCTATGTCCCCTCGTGCTAGCCACCTCCATCCGCGGGAGAAGATCCTGAGAGGTTTTGACAGGGTGGATGTGGAGAGGATGTTTCCTCTTGTGGGAGAATCTGGAACAAGGGGGTCACTGTTGCAAAGTGAGGGGTCACCCAGTTCAGATGGGGATAAGATTCTGTTTCTCGAGGGTTGAAAGACAGGGGGTGGCATAGTGCTTAGCACTGCTGCCTCACAGCACCAAGGACTCGGGTTCAATTCCCACCCTGACTGTGTGGAGTTTGCACTTTCTCCCCGTGTCTGTGTGGGTTTCCTCCGGGTGCTCTGATTTCCTCCCACAGTTCAAAGATGTGCAGATTAGGTTGAATTGGTTAGGACTGTATTCGCTGGAGTTCTGAAGAATGAGGAGGGATCTCATAGAAACCGATAAAAAATGGGTGGTGCAGTGGTTAGCACTGCTGCCTCATGTCGCCAAGGACCCAGGTTCCATCCCGACCCCGGGTCACTGTCTGTGTGGAGTTTGCACGTTCTCCCTGTGTTTGCATGGGTCTCACCCCCACAAATCTAAAGATGCTCAGGGTAGGTAGATTGGCCATGCTAAAATTGCCCCTTAAGTGCAAAAATAGAATTGGGCATTCTAACAAAAAACAGAGTGAGACAGAGTAGATTCAGGAAGGATGTTCCCGATAGTGGGTGTGCCCAGAAATAGGGGTCACAGTCTGAGGATACGGGGTAGACCATTTAGGACAGAGATGAGGAGAAATTTCTTCACCCAGAGAGTGGTGAGCCTGTGTAATTTGTCGCCACAGGAACTAATTAAGGCCAAAACATTGCATGTTTTCAAGAAGTAGTTAGATACAGCACTGAGGGTGAAGGGGATCAAAGGATATGGGGGGAAAGCGGGATTAGGCTATTGAGCCTAATCAGCTTTGATCGTAATGAATGGTGGAGCAGGCTCGAAGGGCCAAATGGTCTCCTCCTGCTCCTATTTTCTACCTTGCTCTGTATCTGTGCATGTAAATGGTCCAGGAGGTATGAGGAAGAATGTTTTTACGCAGCCAGTGGCAATGACCTTAAACTTGCTGCCAATGACGGAGTTTGGAAATAGACACAATAAATGATTTTTTTTTTTAACTGGATAGAAACCTGAGAGAAATAAACATGTGAGGATACAGAGACAGAGCAGGAGAATGACTCTGACTGGATTGGTCCAGATAATAATAATATTTATTAGTGTCACAAGTAGGCTTACATTCACACTGCAATGAAGTTACTGTGAAAATCCCCATGTCGTCACACTCCGGCTCCTGTTCGGGTACACAAAGCGAGAATTGCCGGGAACCGAACCCAGGTCCCTGGCGCTGTGAAGCAATGGCTAACCACCGTGCCGACTAGAGAGCTAGCATGGACTCAATGGTCCGAATGCCCGTCTCTGCCCATAATTTATACATTTTTAAAAATAAATTTAGAGTACCCAATTCATTTTTTCCAATTAAGGGGCTATTTAGCATGGTCAATCCACCTCTCCTGCACATCTTTGGGTTGCGGGGGCGAAACCCACGCAGACATGGGGAGAATGTGAAAACTGCATATGGACAGTGACCCAGAGCTGGCTTAGAACCTGGGACCACAGCGCCGTGAGGCAACAGTGCGACTCACCGCACCACCGTGCTGCCAGCTGACTCTGCCATTTCTGTCTCATCTCACCATGTAATTTAACCCCGGAGCGGTTCACATATCACTCAGGTAAATCTGTGCTACACTCCCTCCGAGGCCATTCTATCCTTCCCCAGGTTTGTTGCCCAGAACTGAACACAGTGAGGTACTGAGGAGGGTATCAAGGTCGCAGGAGTGTACCAGCAGACAGAAAGGTGGGTTGAAGTGTGTCTATTTCAATGCAAGGAGCATCCGGAATAAGGTAGGTGAACTTGGAGCATGGATTGGTACTTGGGACTACGATGTTGTGACCATTACGGAGACATGGGGAGGAATTCTCCAACCCCCCGCAGGGTTGGGAATCGCCTGGGGCTGGTGCAAATCCCGCCCCCGCCATGGCGGAATTCTCCGCCACCCGGGAATCGGCGGGAGCAGGAATCACGCCCCGCCGATCAGTGTGCCCCCCGCGGCGATTCTCCGGCCCGCGATGGGCCGAAGTCCCGCCGCTGACAGGCCTCTCCCGCTGGCGGGAATTGGAGCACCTCTGCTGCCAGCGGGAGCAGGCGGCGCGAACGGGCCCCGGGTCCTGGGGGGGTTGCGGGGCGATCGGACCCCGGGGGGGTGCCCCCACGGTGGCCTGGCCCGCGATCGGGGCCCACCGATCGGCGGGTGGGCCAGTGCCGTGGGGGCACTCTTTTTTTTCCGCCGCTGCCACGGCCTCCACCATGGCTGAGGCGGAAGAGACCTCCCCCTACCGCGCATGCGCCGGTGGTAACGTCAGCAGCCGCTGAGGCACCGGCGCATGCACGGACCAGCGAAGGCCTTTCGGCCAGCCCCGACGCCGGGCGCCAAAGGCGGTTGGCGCCGGTTTTGGCGCCGCCCGGCGCAGCGGAAACCACTCCGGCGCGGGCCTAGCCCCTAAAGGTGCGGAGAATTCTGCACCTTTGGGGAGGCTCGACGCCGGAGTGGTTGGTGCTACACCGCAACGCCGGGACCCCCCGCCCCGCCTGGTAGAGGAGAATCCCGGCCATGGTTAGAACAGGGACAGGAATGGTTGTTGGAAGTTCCGGGGTATAGAAGTTTCAGTAAGAGTAGGGAAGGTGGTAAAAGAGATGGAGGAGTATCATTATTAATCAAGGATAGTTTAACGGCTGCAGAAAGGCATTTCGAAGGGGATCTGCCTACTGAGGTAATATGCGCCAAAGTTAGAAATAGGAAAGGAGTGGTCACATTGTTAGGAGTGTTCTATAGGCCCCCAAATAGTAATAGAGATGTGCAGGAAGAAATTGCAAAACAGATTATGGATAGGTGTGGAGGTCTCAGGGTAGTTGTCATGGGTGACTTTAACTTTCCAAATATTGATTGGAAACTTTATAGGTTGAACAGTTCGGAGGGGGGCAGTTTTTGTACAGTGTGTGCAAGAGGGTTTCCTGACACAATATATGGATAGGCCGACAAGAGGGGGGCCACATTGGATTTGGTACTGGGTAATGAACTGGGCCAAGTGTTAGATTTGTTTGTGGGAAAGCACTTTGTAGATAGTGACCACAATTCGGTGTCTTTCACTTTTGCACTGGAGGGGGATAGGGCCATACGGCAGGGCAAGGTTTATAATTGGGGGAGGGGTAATTATGATGCGATTAGGCAAGAATTAGGGAGCATAAGATGGGAACAGATACTGTCAGGGAAAGGCACAAATGAAAAGTGGAGCTTGTTCAAGGAACAAATACTGTGTGTCCTTGATAGGTATGTCCCTGTCAGGCAGGGAGGAAATGGCCGTGTGAGGGAACCATTGTTCACAAAAGAAGTTGAATGTCTTGTCAAGAGGGAAAAAGAAGTGTATGTAAGGATGAGAAAACAAGGTTCAGTTGGGTCGCTTGAGGGTTACAAGGTAGCAAGGAATGAGCTAAAAAAAAAAAAGGGCTTAGGAGAGCTTGGAGGGGGTATGAGAAGTCCTTGGCGGGTTGGATCAAGGAAAACCCCAAGGCTTTTTGCACTTACGTGAGAAATAAAAGAATGACCAGGGTGAGGTTAGGGTTGGTCAAGGACAGTAGTGGGATATCGTGCATGGAGTCAGAAGAAATAGGAGATGCGTTGAATTAATACTTTTCTTCAGTGTTCATCAAGGAGAGGGGCCATGTTTTTGAGGACGAGTGTGTGATACAGGCAGGTAGGCTGGAGGAGATACATGTTCTGAGGAAGGATGTATTAGCAATTTTGAAAAACTTTAGTGACTACAAGTCCCCTGGGCCAGATTAGATATATCCAAGGATTCTTTGGGAGGCAAAGGATGAGATTGCAGAGCCTTTAGCTTTGACCTTTGGGTCCTCACTGTCCACGGCGATAGTGCCAGAGGACTGGAGAGTGGCAAATGCTGTTCCTCTGTTCAAGAAACGGAATAGGAATGACCCTGGTAATTATAGGCCGGTTAGTCTTACCTCGGTGGTTGGCAAGTTAATGGAAAAGGTCCTGAAGGATAGGATTTATGACCATTTGGAAAGATGCAGCTTAATCCGGGATAGTCAAAACGGGTTTGTGAAGGGTAAGTCTTCCTCACAAATTTGATTGAATTCTTTGAGGAGGTAACTAAGTGTGTAGATTAAGGTAGAGCAGTTGATGTCATATACATAGATTTTAGTAAGGTGTTTGATAAGGTTCACCATGGTCGGCTTATGAAGAAAGTAAGGAAGTGTGGGAATAAGGGAAATTTGGCCAATTGGATAAGTAACTCGCTATCATATAGAAAACAGAGGATGGTGGTGGATGGAAAATTTTCAGACTGGAGACCAGTTACCAGCGGTGTACCACAGGGATCAGTGATGATTCCTCTGCTATTTGTGATTTTTATTAATGACTTGGAGGAGGGAGCTGAAGGGTGGGTCAGTACATTTGCCGATGACACCAAGATTGGTGGAGTAGTGGATGAGGTGCAGGGCTGTTGTAGGCTGTAAACAGACATTGATAGGATGCAGAGCTCGGCCGAAAAATGGCAGATGGAGTTTAACCCTGATAAGTGCGAGGTGATTCATTTTGGTCGAAAAAATTAGAATGCGGATTACAGGTCAACGGCAGGGTTCTGAGGAATGTGGAGGAACAGAGAGACCTTGAGGTTCATGTCAACAGATCTCTGAAGGTTGCCACTCAAGTGGACAGAGCGTGAAGAAGACCTATAGTGTGTTAGCGTTTATTAACAGGGGGTTTGAGTTCAAGAGCCACAGGGCTATGCTGCAACTGTACATGACCCTGGTGAGACCACATTTGGAGTATTGTGTGCAGTTCTGGTCACCTCACTATAGGAAGGATGTGGAAGCATTGGAAAGGGTGCAAAGGAGATTTACCAGGATGCTGCCTGGTTTCCAGGTTAGGTCTTATGAGGAAAGGATGAGGGAGCTAGGGCTTTTCTCTTTGGAGCGGAGGAGGACGAGAGGCGACTTAATAGAGGTTTATAAGATGATGAGGGGGCTAGATAGATTGGACGTTCAGAGACTATTTACTCGGGTGGATGTAGCTGTTACAAGAGGGCAGAACTATAAGGTTCAGGGTGGGAGATATAGGAGGGATGTCCGAGGTAGGTTATTTAGTCAGAGAGTGGTTAGAGTGTGGAATGGACTGCCTGCTGTGATAGTGGAGTCGGACACTTCAGGAACTTTCAAGTGGTTATGGGATAGGCACATGGAGCACACCAGAATGACAGGGAGTGGGATAGCTTGATCTTGGTTTCGGACAATGCTCGGCACAACATCGAGGGACGAAGGGCCTGTTCTGTGCTGTACTATTGCATGTTCTATGTGCAGTTCTCCAGGTTTGGTCTAACCAGGGTTTGTGAATCTTGGGGCTTTTCCAGTCACACTGAGACCTGAAATCTTCCCTCACAGACAGAACAGACAAACCTTTTACCTTCCACACCCAGATGCTGCTGAAATTCAGGTTCTGATGAATCGAGTGACTCTGTCAGATTGCGATGTGACGTTTGGTTTGCGTTTCCCGTCTGTTAAACCTCCTCTTCCAGTATCCTGTAAATTTACAGAAATCTCACTGTCAGTTTAGGGTAGAAATTCACAACATTCTCTCTTCACCAACTTAGATTCAATTTATTCCTGGAGGTTTGATCACATGACCTGCCCCCATCCTCCAGCCATTAATCGGTCAACACATCCATCCTTGTGACACACTGCCTTCCTCGGCCAATTGGGAAGTAAAAGGACTCATTACCTTACATTTTCAATATCTGAAGAGAAATATTCAAAAATCTTCTTTACTGTCCCAATGATTTTCCAGACACCCAGGTATGAATCTCACCAAGGTAGAAGGCAAAAGTTGAATTCATTGAAAGTTTACTGATGACCATGAAGCCATTGTCAATTATTGCAAAGACCCATCTGGTTCACTGATGTCCTTCAGTGAAGGAAATCTTCTATCCTTACCTGGTCTGGCCTACACGTGACTCCAGATCCACAGTCAGCTGGTTGACCCTTAAAATGCTCTCTGAGATACACTCAGTTCAGGGGCAATTAGGGCTGGGCAGTGAATGCTGCCCCAGCCAGCGACACCCACATCCCGGGAATGAATAGAAAAGAAAATCTGCCATCCTTACCTGGTCTGGCCGACACGATTCCAAACCACAGCAATGTGGTTGACTCTTTAAATGCCCTCCGAGATGGCCGAGCCAGCCACTCGGTTTAAGGGAAATTAGGGATGGGCAATAAATGTTGGCCCCCAGCCAGTGACTCCCACAAATGATTCAAATATAATCCTGGATGGGCAGCACGGTGGCCTAGTGGTTAGCACAACCGCCTCATGGCGCTGAGGTCCCAGGTTCGATCCCGGCTCTGGGTCACTGTCCGTGTGGAGTTTGCACGTTCTCCCCGTGTCTGCGTGGGTTTCACCCCCACAACCCAAAAATGGCAGATGGAGTTTAACCCTGATAAGTGCGAGGTGATTCATTTTGGTCGAAAAAATTAGAATGCGGATTACAGATCAACGGCAGAGTTCTGAGGAATGTGGAGGAACAGAGAGACCTTGAGGTTCACGTCTACAGATCTCTGAAGGTTGCCACTCAAGTGGACAGAGCCGTGAAGAAGACCTATAGTGTGTTAGCGTTTATTAACAGGGGGTTTGAGTTCAAGAGCACAGGGTATGCTGCAACTGTACATGCAGAGTAGGTGGATTGGCCACGCTAAATTGCCCCTTAATTGGAAAAAATAATTGGCTAATCTAAATTTAAAAAAAAAAATATATATATATATATATATATATATATATAATCCTGGAGACTCCAGTCAGTCAATCCAGGAAAGTTGGAATCCGGTCCAGGCTCGCAGCGCATGCACCCTGAGGCACCTTGTCCTCTGTAAAGATGGCAGCCGGTAACCCGTGCCTGTCACCGCTCAGCTCTCACTCTATTCGGTGCTGCTTAAGATGAGACCATTAACATTTTACTCGGGAGTTGAAGCCTCCACGGAGTATTTATTTATCTTTTTTTTTTAAACATAAATTTAGAGTACCCAATTCATTTTTTCCAATTAAGGGGCAATTTAGTATGGCCAATCCACCTAACGGGCACATCTTTGGGTTGTGGGGGTGAAACCCACGCAAACACGGAGAGAATGTGCAACCTCCTCACAGACAGTGACCCAGAGCTGGGATCGAACCTGGAACCTTGGCGCCGTGAGGCAGCAGGGCTAACCCATTGTACCACCATGCTGCCCTCTCCATGGGGTATTTATGAAGCCTCCTGGCTCACTCCGCAGCTTCTATTGCTCCCCGGCCACCCACCGGCTCCAGTCCTGAAAGTCACTCGAATGTTTCTTTCCCGCTCCTCGCATCGTCAGCGACAATCTGAACTGTGCAATCTGAACTCTCCAGTCACAGCCGGACTCTATGCATGTGCGCGGAGCATCTGTCATGTGGCTAGAGCACATTCTCAGCTGCTACGCATGTTGGGTAATAAACCCGCCATTGAAATGGATATTTCTGATATAAATTATGCTTTATGAACTGATTACAATTAGTAATATTGGGCCAAGGTAACACCCACATCCCAAGAACAAATAAAGGAAAGTTGGCAGTTAGAAAGGCAAATGCAATGTTTGCACTCATTTCAAGAGAGGTACAATACAAGATGGATGGGGATGAGAAACATATCAGCCATGATCGAATGGCAGAGCAAATTCAAACACTCGATGGGCTGAATGGCCTAATTCTGCTTCTCTATTTTTTTTAATGAGGGGATCTCAAAAACATTTGTAAAAGAATTGTTGGAATCCATCCCAGACCTGGATACAGATCAATTGATTCTTGGAGGAGACTTCAATTGTGTTCTGGACCCTAAATGGACTGGTCCAAGCTGATTCAACCACAACAAACACATGAAAAAGGAATGAAACCAGACGGACCACCCAGCATCGACCCAGGCACCAGAAACAACAACGGCAAACCCAGCAAAAGATTTGCAAAATTTGTTCCCATCAGTAGATCGTAAAAGGATTATGGGACACAGATTTAAGATTGTGAACAAGATCTACAGGGGAGATAGGAGGTAGTCATTTTATACAGTGAATGATAATGATCTGGAACTCAATGCTTACACACAAAGGTCGATAATCTCCAGGTCCTGATAACCCGAATGGTGCTGTCAGAATTTGATGTGAGGATTGGTTGTGAGTTTCCTGTCTGCGAATCCCTTTCTAAGCCCCTGTGAAAGAAGTTTACAAAGGCATCACTGTCAGTCCAGAAATGAAATTCAGGAAAGATAAACATTTCTCCTGGTTTGAATTTGCTGTGTGTAAATCCTCCTCTACTAATCCCCTGTAAAAGGAGTTTCCAAAATTAATCATTGTCAGTCCAGAATAGAAATTCACAACATTCTCCCTTACTGCTTATGGGTCCAGGATGACCGCTCATGCCCCCAGCTGCACACTGACCCTCGTTGTCATCAGCAGTCCCTGATTTGAGGACAATGTTGACTCAGAATTGTTTATTTCTGCCCTGGGTCTTCATGTGACTGAACAGAGCCGCAGAGCTTTGGACACATGGGACAGGGTGTCCAATGTGACAGTGAAATCTGGAGAGTAGTATTTCTTCCATTTCTTTCCATCTCTGTCACCGCTTTGCATCATCAATAAGACATTGGGACTGAAAGACTAATCCAGTTTGATGGACAAGTTGTCTCCATTCTGAACAATGGGGAACAAGCTCCTCCCACTCATTGAAACATCGCCCCGACAAAGATGAGAAACGCGCATGCGCCCTGATGCACATCCAATAAAGATGGCGGCCGTTAACCCGAGCCGAACGTGAGGAGCTGCAGCTCCGCTCGGTACAAACTGGGTCCCGTAAACTTTTCCGACTTTTGCGATTGCAACAACTTTACACAACGGTTCCGCCCACCCCTGCGATCTCTTGCTCCCTCCATATTGTTAAACACCTCTCACCAATTCCGGATGTGAAGACACAGCCCCTCTCCTTCGCCATAGCCCACACTGCGCATGCGTCCATCACAGCGGGCCCCGCCCCTCATTCACTCCGATTGGTTGGAGGACCAGCCGCTCCCGGTCGGTCCTCCAGTCCCGCCCCTCCTCTTCCTGTTGGTCCGGAGCTGCCGTCAATCACCCGGGCATTGTGACGGTGACAGATGGTGAGAGCAGCCACAGGCTCAGGCTGACTGGCTGATTGTCCAATAATAACAGTGAGAGTCTCAGTGGGACAATCAGACAATAATAGTGGAGATGGGGCCCTGAGGGAGAAACAGCAAAGGATTCACTCACTTTGAGAGTAACAAACAAAGTGTCTGTTCCAATAAGTCAGGCTGCAGTGTGTGAGTGAACACATCTGTGTCTGCACAGATTTCCTGTTGGTGCTCATGTTTCCTCCCACACAGTCCAAAGATGTGCAGGTTAGGTGGACTGGTTCTGTTAAATTGTCCCTGGGAGGGGTTACGAGGATAGGGTGGGAGATTGGCCCAGGTCGATGATCTTTCAGAGGGGCGGTGCAGTCTCGATCGGGCCAAATGGCCTCCTTCTGCACTGTAGCAATTCTATGATCATTGAATCCAATGTCCCACCCTATCCTCATAACCCCTCCCAGGGACAATTTACATAGGCAACCCACCTAACCTGCACATGGGATTTGAGGCACTCGCGTCAGGATCTGGTGGGCTGTTGGGGTCGGAGTCTGGCACAGCCTGCTGTATCGAACGGACGCTTCTGCGCCGTGGCTGGGATCGATGGATGCTGGGCAGTGGAGCAGATTTTGAAAGGGCTTCGTAGTGGCCACGCTTGCCACACTGTAGACAGCGTGGTGATTTTGCCGGACATTTCAGCTTTAAATGGGTGGAGCCACAATTCGAACACGTCATGGCGCCGACGTCAGCGCGTTCCGTGCACCAACGCACATGCGCAGTGTGGTGGAATGACGTATGCACCTGCACAGGCCGATTGTCAGTCTCGCCGTCCCCTTGGTCGTGGCGCGCATGCGCTGGAGCCAGGAAAAGCACGCAAAATGGCCACTCTCATCAAGACTCAGGCCCTGCATTTGTGTGATGGCCTGCACTCGTTCTGCCTCCTGGGGGTTTAGCTTTGCCATTTCTGCCGCCCTGGTGTGGGAGTACCGGTTGTTATCATGCTCGTGGAGAACGCACGTTTCAATAGCGATGGTGAGGGTGAACTGCTTGACTTTCAGGAGCTGCTGCTAAGGGAATCGGACTGGACCCCGAAAACGATCTGATCCCGGATCATGGAATCAATTGTCGAGTCACAGTCACATGACTGCGTGAGGATGCGGAGATGGGTCAAAAAGTATTGAAAGGTTCATCCTTACCCTGAAGCCTCTGCTGGAAAATGTATCGTTCAAAGCTCTCATTCATCTCAATGTTGCAGAGGCTGTCGAACTTCAGCAGGACTGTTTTAAATTTCGTCTTGTCTTCGCCTTCAGCAAATGTAACGGAGTTGTAGATGTGGATGGCGTTTTCCCCGGCTGTGGAGAGGAATAGTGTGATCTTCCTGGCGTCTGATGCGGCCTCGAGGTTGGTGGCCTGGAGATAGAGTTGGAACTTCCAGTTTGCACTGAGGTTGCCGGCGATGCGGAGTTGCGGAGGAGGGCGGACGTTGTCCAAGTCACCGGATGGCTGATTGCTGGTCAACGCTGATCACCTCAAGGTGGGTCCGTCAATTCTCAGCATCCAAACCTGGTACCATGATGTGTTGGGTAGGCTGGGTCTATGTGGACTGCATTTGATACAGTGTAGCGAGAGACAGACTTCCAACACTTGATGAGATACAACACGATTTTATTTAACATCTAACTATTTTACATGTTCAAATGTGGATTGACACTATGCTGACTTGACTGGAGACCTGAGGCTAGCCTGACCAGACTAACTGACTACCACATGATGTTTGCACTGGCTAATGCTCACGAGCTCTATCTGTCTCAGAGGCTGGGTCCCGAGAGAGCGGAAAAACTGGTGCCCTCTGGCTTTATAGTGGTTGTGTACTGTCTGGTGATTGGCTGCTGTGTTCTATGTCTTTTTTTTAAAAAATTTTTATAAATTTAGATTAGCCAATTATTTTTTGCCAATTAAGGGGCAATGTAGCGTGGCCAATCCACCTACTTTGCACATTTTTGGGTTGTGGGGGCGAAACCCACGCAGACACGGGGAGAACGTGCAAACTCCACACGGACAGTGACCCAGAGCCGGGATAGAACCTGGGACCTCAGCGCCGTGAGGCGGTTGTGCTAACCACTAGGCCACCGTGCTGCCCTGTTCTATGTCTTTACTGGTCATCCTGTGTATCAATCACTGCCTGTCTGCACTCCATTATATACATGGATGTATATTATGACACCTATTATAATTGCCCCACCCACTTGCGGCCATGTTTTAAGTTCCCTCGGCCCCAAGCACTGAATTCCCTCCCTAAACCTCCCCGTCTCCACCTCACTTACCTCCTTTCAGACTCTTTAAAACTCACCTCTTTGACCAAGTTTTTGGTCACCTGCCCTAATATCTCCTTTTGTGTCTGGGTGTCTCACTTTGTTTTATAATGTTCCTGTAAAGTTGACTGGGATGATTTATGATGTTAAAGGTGTTATATAAATAGAAGATGTTGTTGTTGACTGTAACCCTGACCTCCTGTTTTACAATATCCCATTGGTTTCACAACAAACTCTATCTCTGATGTTTTGCCCCCTGCGGGTTTGCAGCCTCTATAAAGACGGCGGCCGTTAACTCAGGCCTGTCACCTGGAGCAGGCCGCAGCTGTCCCCCCGCTCGATGCAAACCCGGGCCCGGAAACCTCTTATTGGGGTTTGGAGTCTCCACCGGGTTTCAGCGAAACCCCCCGGCCGAGCCCAGCATCGGCACTACGCATGCTCCAGCTCACAATGCCCAGGGAATGATTGACGGTAGCTCTGGACCAATAGGATGCAAGGGACGAGTCTGGAGGACCCAGCGGAGCGGCTGCTCCTCCAACCAATCGGAGTGAATGAGGGGCGGGGCTGGGCCCGGACGTCCCTGATTATAAACTGGAGCATGCGCAGTGCTGTTCATTGCTCAGGATTGAGGAGGTTGTGTTGAAGGTTTTGGCTGTGAGGTACTGCCGGGTGAGTCCTGAGAGACGATTAAAGCTGGTGGGTGGGTCGGCTTCATAAACACCCCGCACAGGCCTGAAACCCCCAATACGAAGCTCAGATGCGGCATTTGAACCGGCGAAAGCTGCTTGGGCTTTTCCCCGAAACAGGCCCGAGTTAACGGCCGCCAGTTTCTCGTGCTGTGGAGGTGCCAGCGTTGGACTGGGGTGAGCACAGTAAGAAGTCTTACAACACCAGGTTAAAGTCCAACAGGTTTGTTTCAAACATGAGCCTTCGGAGCACTGCTCCTTCCTCAGGAGGAGGAAGGAGCAGCGCTCCAAAAGCTCGTGTTTGAAACAAACCTATTGGACTTTAACCTGGTGTTGTAAGACTTCTTACCATTTTCTCGTGCGACTGTGTTTGGCCTGGCGCATGCGCAGACATTGAGACCAATGCTCTGTCCCATCCATTCACTCTGATTGGTTGGAGAATCAGCCGCTTGTGTTCGGTCCTCCATCCCCGCCCCCTCTTCCTATTGGTCCGAACCCGGCTGTCAATCAGTCCCCGGGCATTGTGAGCTGAAGCAAACCCTTCACAATCATTGTCAGCTCCCTGGTTTGCAGCTGCGGTGCTTGTTTGCTTCACATGCGACCTTCTTGGTGGAACAGCCCGGAGTGGGCGGGGCTTCAGGGTTCCAGTGACCAGGAGAGAAAATGGTGATAAATTGGTTTTATTCTCACTCTGCACAGAGGGAGTTGAGAACTGAACCCAGCCAGAATTTAAGGGAAATGCCAATTTGGGGGAACCACAGATTTAAGCCAGGGAGGTGGGATGTAAGCTTTCGGGAATGGGAAGAGAAGGGGATTAAGACACTAAAAGATTTGTTTCTTCGGGGTCGATTTGCAGGATTGAGGGAGCTGGAAGCGAAGTATGGGCTGGAGCAGGGAGAAACGTTTAGATATATGCAAGTTCGGGACTTTGCCAGGAAGGCGATACAAAGCTTCCTGGAGGAACCGGCTTCCATGTTGCTGGAGGAAGTGCTGGCAGCAAGGGGACTGGAGGCAGTGTCAGCGGTATACGGAGCTATGTTGGAAAAGGATAAGGCACCACTGGAGGGGATCAAAGCAAAGTGGGAGGAAGAGTTGGGAGAGGTTATAGAGGAGGGGGTCGGATGTGAGGTGCTCCGGAGAGTAAATGCCTCCACCTCATGTGCGTGGTTGGGGCTGATACTGCTGAAGGTGGTATACAGAGCATGCCTCATGAGGGCAAGGATGAGCCGATTCTTTGAAGGAGTGGAAGTTGTGTGTGAGCATTGCAGGGGGGGGGGGGGGGGGGCTAATCACTTTCAGATGTTTTGGTCCTGTCCAAAGCTGGAGGAGTACTGGAAGGAGGTTTTTAGGGTAATTTCCAAGGTGGTGCACGTGAAACTGGACCTGGGTCCCCGGGAGGCCATATTCGGGGTGTCGGATCAGCCAGGGTTGGAAACGGGTGCAGAGGCAGATATATAGCCTTCGCCTCGTTGATCGCCTGACGGTGGATCCTGCTAGGATGGAGAGCAGCCTCTCCACCCTGTGCCGTGGCGTGGCATGGAAACCTGTTGGAATACTTGACCCTTGAGAAGGTTAAGGTCGAACTGAGGGGAAGCTCAGGGGGGTTCTACAAGTCATGGGCACTATTTATTATGCACTTTCAAGAACTGGATAACATCGAACATTAATTTGGGCGGGATGGGTGGGAGGGTTGGGGGAGGGGGGCTATGTATATTAAAGATGGCTATGGGTAATCCTAATTCCTTTTTTGTCATTTAGAACATAGAACGATACAGCGCAGTACAGGCCCTTCGGCCCTCAATGTTGCACCGACATGGAAAAAACTAAAGGCCATCTAACCTACACTATGCCCTTATCATCCATATGCTTATCCAATAAACTTTTAAATGCCCTCAATGTTGGCGAGTTCACTACTGTTGCAGGTAGGGCATTCCACGGCCTCACCACTCTTTGCGTAAAAAAGCCACCTCTAACCTCTGTCCTATATCTATTACCCCTCAATTTAAGGCTATATCCCCTCATGCTAGCCACCTCCATCCGCGGGAGAAGGCTCTCGCTGTCAACCCTATCTAACCCTCTGATCATTTTGTATGCCTCTATTAGGTCACCTCTTAACCTTCTTTTCTCTAACGAAAACAACCTCAAGTCCATCAGCCTTTCCTCATAAGATTTTCCCTCCATACCAGGCAACATCCTGGTAAATCTCCTCTGCACCCGTTCCAAAGCTTCCACGTCCTTCCTATAATGAGGCGACCAGAACTGTACGCAATACTCCAAATGCGGCCGTACAAGAGTTTTGTACAACTGCAACATGACCTCATGGCTCCGGAACTCAATCCCTCTACCAATAAAGGCCATCACACCATAGGCCTTCTTCACAACCCTATCAACCTGGGTGGCAACTTTCAGGGATCTATGTACATGGACACCGAGATCCCTCTGCTCATCCACACTACCAAGAATTTTACCATTAGCCAAATATTCCTTATTCCTGTTATTCTTTCCAAAGTGAATCACCTCACACTTCACATTAAACTCCATTTGCCACCTCTCAGCCCAGCTCTGCAGCTTATCTATGTCCCTCTGTAACCTGCATTTGTTTATGTTAACATGCGGGTTGGTGTTTGGGGGTTGGTGGGAGGATGGGATTGTTGTTATTGTTATGGGGTTTGATATATTTGTTGTTGATTATTGTTTGTTGCTGGTGGGTGTAAACTTGGGAGAAAAATTGTGAAAAGGAGAAGAATAAAAATATTTTAAAAAAACATTGTGAACTCCTCATCTATTCTACCTTTGACCATCTGATTTTTCCAGTCTATATGTTGACTAAAATCCCCCTTGATTGTCGCTGTACCTTTTCTGATAGACTCCCATTATCTCTTCCTTTACACTCTGTCCTCCTGTGCAGTTACCATTAGGAGGCCTGCACACCACTCCCAGAAGTAAATTCTTGCCTTTAGCATTTATCATGTCAAACCAAACCACTCCTACATCCTGATTTTGTGAGCTTAGGTCATCCCTGTCTAATGTGCGGACACCATCAATAATTAACAGAGCCCACTTTGTCCCGGGTGATGTCATCCTGAAGGACTGGGAATCGGAATCGCCCCTCCTCCCCCGCCCGCGATGCCAGTCACAGTGGGACCGTCCGGGCAGTCACAGCCCAGCTGCTTCAACAGAGTTCGAATGGGCTTCCTAATGCAGTTGGCATGGCGGCCGGTGCACTTTTTGGCAGTTTCTCATGCCTCCGACTGGGACTGAGGGGGCGAGAGCTGCTGGGTGGTGTGGGGAAGATCATGATGCAGAGTGGAGGCACATTTGGAACCTTCATGGCGATTGGAATGGGAATCAGATGCTAACGACCATTCTTCTCTTTCTGCTGAAATTTCAAGACTTGCAGATAATGTATCACCGGTCTCTGTCCCTTTTATTACCAGCTGTGTAATAACGGAGATTAAAGTGTATAATTTACTAATGCAAAAGAAATAACTAACAGAGCCGCTCGTCCACCTTTTCCGAGATTTGGACTGGGCAATAAATGTTGGACTGGCCAGCGACACTCGCATGCCATGAATGAATATAAAACAATTCAGGTCCCAATCTGTGTCTCTGAATGGCCATCAGATTGTACTTACTTATTTCTATAGGTGCTGTCAATTCATCAGTTGTGTTTCAAATGCTACTTGTGTTTTGATACAGAGTCTTTAGTTTTGTGCTTTTATTATTTATGTAGCATTGAACTGATGTAATTTTAAATGTGTTCTCTCTGTCTCTTTCTGCCACAGTCTGTTTATCATTTCCCATATTCTAATCTTTTTCTTTGGTCTTAATCTTTGCTTTACCACATCTTCCAAAGTAAATCAAAAAAGACCCAACAATGGAACAGTCGGTAACAAGACATCAATCAGTCTCCTCCTATTTTCGAGAAATCAAGGACTGAGCACTTGTTAACACAAACCTAATTTTATTAATCTATATCCAGAATATTAAACTTCGGCCAAGTCACAGGAATGATTAACATCAACTGAAACAAACTCCAACTGTCAGAATGAACATGGTTCAGTCCTGGATGTGATTAACAGCAGCAATAACAGAATCCAATCCCTTGTGAACTCGCTGGTGTTTCTGCAGAGTGAATGAACGAGTGAATCCTTTCCCACACAAGAGCAGATGAATAATGTCTCCCTGGTGTGAATGCGCTGGTGTATCAGCCAGAGGGACTGCTGAGTGAATCCCTTCCCACACACGGAGCAGGTGAATGGCCTCTCTCCAGTGTGACTGCGCTGGTGACTCAGCAGATCCATTTTGCCTTTGAAGCTCTTCTCACAGTCGCAACATTTAAAAGGTCTCATGTCAGAGTGAACACATTGGTGTGAAGTGAGTTGGGCAGACTGACTTCCCACATTCACAGCAGATGAACTGTCTCACCCCAGTGTGAATGCACTGGTGTCTCAGCAGGGTGGATAACTGAGTGAATCCCTTCCCACACACACAGCAGGTGAATGGTCTCTCCCCGGTGTGAACCCGCTGCTGATCCAACAGTTTGCATAACTGAGCGAATGTCACCCCACACTCAGGACAGGTGAATGGTTTCTCTCCAGTGTGAACTCGCTGGTGTGTCAGAAGGTTGGATAACTGAACAAATCCCTTCCCACACTCAGTGCACCTGAATGGTTTCTCCCCGCTGTGCATTCGCTGGTGTGCCGAAAGGCTGGATAACTGAGTGAATCTCTTCCCACATTCAGAGCAAATGAACGGCCTCTCCCCAGTGTGAACTCGCTGGTATGTCAGAAGATTAAATTTGTTTTTAAAGCTCTTCTCACAATCGGAACATTTAAAAGTTCTCCTGTCAGAGTGAACAAGTTGGTGTGCAGTCAGATGTGTTAGTCGAGTGAATCCCTTTCCACACAAGGAGCAGGTGAATGCTCTCTCCCCGGTGTCACTGCGTTGATCTGTTTCCAGCTCAGGCAGGTAACTGAATCCCTTCCCACAATCCCCACATTTCCAAGGTGGTTTCTCAATGGTGTCGTCATCCTCGTATCTCTCCATTTTGGACGATCAGTTGAAGCTTGCTCCACACACAGAACATGTGTATGGTTTCTCCTCACTGAGAGGGTGTGGTGTTTATCAAGCTGTGCAACTGGTTAAAGCTCTTACCACAGTCAGTTCACTGGAACACTCTCTCGGGTGTGTGTGTCAGAGTACGGCGCAGAACAGGCCCTTCGGCCCTCGATGTTGTGCCATGCATTGTCCAAAACCAAGATCAAGCTATCTCACTCCCTGTCATTCTGGTGTGCTCCATGTATCTATCCAATAACCGTTTTAAAGTTCCTAAAATGCCCAACTCCACTATCACAGCAGGCAGTTCATTCCACATCCTAACCACTCTGAGTAAAGAACCTACCTCAGACATCCCTCCTGTATGTCCCAACCTGAACTGTATAGTTATGCCCCCTTGTAACAGCTACATGCACCCGAGGAAATAGTCTCTGATCATCCACTCTATCTATCCCCCTCATCATCTTATAAACCTCTATTACAGGGGTGGGCAAACTTTTCCGTGCAAGGGCCACATTCAGAAATTCACAATTTTAAGGGGCCACATAGTATATTACTGTAATGAATAGTCCCGGTTTTAACCAATTAGCGTGCGGCATATACCTCAGCGCTTCCCCCGGCGGCATCCTGCCTTTAGCCCTCTTTTTCTCTACTTTTCAAAAATGGCGCTTCACCCGGTTATGATTCTGGGCGCCTCATATAGAACATAGAACACAGAACAGTACAGCACAGAACAGGCCCTTCGGCCCTCGATGTTGTGCCGAGCAATGATCACCCTACTCAAGTCAATGTATCCACCCTATACCAGTAACCCAACAGCCCCCCCCCCCCCCCCCCATTAACCTTATTTAAAAAATAATTAAAAGAAAAATTTTTTTTTTTTCTTTTTTTGATGACTTGATCTTGGTGGGCCGCATAAAGACCTTTGGCGGGCCGCATGCGGCCCGTAGTTTGCCCACCCCTGCTCTATTAAGTCACCTCTCATCCTCCTCTGTCTTTGTGCTTTTCCAGTCACACTGAAATCTTTTCCTACAGACAGAACAAATATTTCTCCTTCCACATTCAAAAGTTGATGACATTCAGATCCTGATCAATTGAGTGACTGTCAGATCTTGATGTGATGATTGACTTGAGTTTCCTGTTTATCGATCCACTCCTTGTAACCCTGTAAAACCAGTTTACACAGGTCAGAAATTCAGAACAGGTAATTCTCGTTCCTGGGGAGCAATTGTTTCTATTTTTTCCTAAAGCTGCAAATCCCAGTCCCACACTTTCCCCTTCCCACAAACTCACCACAATGGTTTCAAAATCACTCAAACTGAGTGCAACTTTGAATTCCAGATTATCCCTTGAATTTAAATTCTACCATCTGCATTAACAAATCCATCAGTGTGAGAGCAGGATAGAAATTGCCCCCATTCTCTCCTCCTGCTCCAGGATCAGTAAAGTGAGTGAAAGATAATTTCTCCTGAACAAATCCATTGCTGCATTTCCTTCCTGAAGCCACATTTGTCCACTGGGGCCTGTTACCGGGAGAAAGCGGCAGCTGCCGTTATGTTGGGTGTTGAGGCGGTGCGGCTAGTTTGTTATTGGGGGTGTTGAGGCCCCCACTGGGTGTGTGAAGCCTCCCCTCCCACCCACTGCCCCTAACGCTGCCTCCACTTTTCCGCCTCCACTTTTCCGCCTCCTTCCCGCCTGAAGAGGAGATAAACAAGCGCCTGTCCCTGGACATGAACCGCACTGCGCATGCCCCACATCACAATGCCCAAGGCCTGATTGACGGCAGCTGCGGATCAGTAGGAAAAAGGGCGGGTCTGGAGGACCGTGCGGGAGCGGCTGGTCCTCCAACCAATCGGAGTGAGTGAGGGGCGGATGTGACTGAAGCATGCGCAGTGCGGGAAATGGCGACGGAGAGAAGCTTTTATTTCGGATCCACAAAGGGTAAGAGGAATATTGTGGAACGCGGGAGCGATGGATCTGGCTGGTGGGTGGAAACGTTTTTAAACATGTTGTGCAAGCCCATACCCGGAAAAAACACTTCCTGGTTCCCCCGTTTCACGGAGCGGGGCCGCGAGGGTCTAGTGATCGGTTCGGGATAACGACCGCCATCTTTATTCGGGACAATGAGCAGCAGAGCGCATGTGCGGCCGCCATGTTTGTTGGGAGCAACATTTTCAATGACTGGGAGAAGCTTATTCCACATTGCTCAGAATGGAGACAACTTGGCCAGTAAACTGCATTACCCTTTGTCCTGGGTACTGACCTCCCATTACACCGGTTTTCACAGACCCAGATACCTATGATCAGAGTAGCAACAGAAAAGTAAATAAACAGAAGCAAATCTTAATCCCTGGACCCCACTAACTCAATTTAAGTCTGACCCCATGTGCGGCTCTGTTCAGTCACACGGTGACCCATGTCCGAAACTCACAACCTGAGGGGTGGCGCATTGGTTAGCACTGTTGCCTATGGCACTGAGGACCAGGGTTTTCATGCCGGCCCTGGTCACTGTCCGCGTGGCGTTTGCACATTCTCCCCGTGTCTGCCTGTCTCACCTCCGCCATCCAAAGATGTGCAGGGTAGGTGGATTGGCCACACTAAATTGCCCATTAATTGGAAAAAAAATAATTGTTTACTCTAAATTTATTTTTTAAAAAGGTGTCTCTTTCCTAATGTTCACAATTAAATGGGGTGGATTCCCCAGGAGATGGCTGACATTTCAGGGGACACTAAATTAATAATGGACAGAGATATGTCTCGTATTGTTACATGGTACAGATTGGATATATTATTTATGGTTTAGTAATAAAGTAAATTAATTATTATTTCTCTTGTAATATAAGACTGTAGCCTCAGAGGGTTGTTAGTTTTTGGATTTCTCTTCCACAGGGACCAATTGTATCTGGGGGTCATTGAATATATCGAAGCACAAGTTCAATAGATATTTTATTGACAATGGACTGAAGGGTTATGGGAAACGGGTAGAAAAATAGAGAGAAAGCTGAGATGAGGAAGGATTTCTTCACTCGGGGATGAGGTGAAGCTTTGGAATTCTCTACCCCAGAGGAATGTGTAGCCTCAGTCATCAGGTATGTTCAAGACAAAAATTGATAAGTTTCTATGCATTGAAGATATTGAGGGATATGGGATTGTGTGGGAAAATAGTGCTGAAGTAGATAGACCAAGGATTTGTGGGCAGCACGGTAGCATGGTGGTTAGCATAAATGCTTCACAGCTCCAGGGTCCCAGGTTCGGTTCCCGGCTGGGTCACTGTCTGTGCGGAGTCTGCACGTCCTCCCCGTGCGTGCGTGGGTTTCCTCCGGGTGCGTGCGTGAGTTTCCTCCGGGTGCTCCGGTTTCCTCCCACAGTCCAAAGATGTACGGGTTAGGTGGATTGGCCATGCTAAATTCCCCGTAGTGTCCTAAAAGTAAGGTTGGGGGGGGTTGTTGGGTTACGGGTATAGGGTGGATACATGAGTTTGAGTAGGGTGATCATTGCTCGGCACAACATCGAGGGCCGAAGGGCCTGTTCTGTGCTGTACTGTTCTATGTTCAATGATCTCATTGAATGGTTCAGCAGACTCGGTGGGCTGAATGGCCTACTCTTGCTCCTATTATAATCTCTGTCCTGGTCAGGAAGCAGTGAGCTGAGCTTGGATCTGTCAATCAACATGAATCAGCACCTTCAGGAGAATTGGGAGGGTGAATATTAGATACAGCAGAGTGAGAATGGAGGGAGATTGTGGGGGATGGAGATTTACAGCTTTTGGAGAAGTATAGAGAAATAATGTTCCACAGGAACTTGAATTGTCTGTTCTGAATTTCTATCTGTACTAAGAACAATGACTTTTATAAATTGTTTTAAAAGGAAATTGGACGAGGAGGAATTATAGGCAGAAATCTCAAACATCACGTCTCGATGTGACAAACTCACTCGATTCCTTCTGACTGTGTAAAGAGCTTCAACCAGATACACAGACTGAAAAAACATCACACCATTCACAGTAAGGAGAGACATTGCACATGTTCTGTGTGTAGACAAAGCTTCCACTGATTATCCAATCTGGAGAGACACGAGGAGACCCAAAACATGGAGAAACCGTGGAAATGTGGGGACTGTGGGAAGGGATACAGATTCCCATGTGAGCTGAAGGTTCATCGACGCAGACATACTGGTGAGAGGCCGTTCACCTGCTCTCAGTGTGAGAAGGTATTCATTGATTCAGCCACCCTGCTGAAGCATCAGCGAGTTCACAATGGGGAGAAGCCATTCACCTGCTCCCTCTGTGGGAATGGATTCACACAGTTATCCAGTCTGCAGACACACCAGCGAGTTCACACTGGGGAGAAGCCATTCACCTGCTCTCAGTGTGGGAAGGGATTCCAGACTTTATCCAACCTGCGGAGCCATCAGCGAGTTAAAACTGGAGAAACGTCATTCACCTGCTGTCAGTGTGGGGAGAGATTCAGTGATTTATCCAGTCTGCAGGCACACCAGCGAGTTCACACTGGGGAGAAGCCATTCACCTGCTCAAAGTGTGGGGATGGATTCACCAGTTTATCCAGCCTGCGAAAACATAAGCGAGCTCACACCGAGGAGACGTTATTCACCTGCTCTCATTGCACGGAGAGATTCTGTGATTTATCCAGTCTGCAGACACACCAGCGAGTTCACACTGGGGAGAAGCCATTCACCTGCTCTCAGTGTGGGAAGGGATTTCTTGATTCATCCGTCCTACGGAAACATCAGCGAGTTCACACTGGGGAGAAACCATTCACCTGCTCCCTCTGTGGGAATGGATTCACACAGTTATCCAGTCTGCAGACACACCAGCGAGTTCACACTGGGGAGAGTCCATCGACCGACTCTTAAGTGTGGGAAGAGATTAGATAGAAACATAGAAAATAGGAGCAGAAAGAGACCATTTGGCCCTTTGCACCTGGTCTGCCATTCATTATGATCGTGGTTTATCATCCAACTCAATAGCCTAATCCCGCTTTCCCCCCCCCTCCATATCCTATGATCCCCTTCGCCCTAAGTGCAATATGCACCTGCTTCTTGAAAGCATTCATTGCATTGGCCTCAACTATTTCCTGTGGTAACAAATTCCACAGGCTCACCACTCTCTGTTTGAAGAAATGACTCCTCGTCTCTGTCTAAATGGTCTATCCCGTATCCTCAGACTGCGACCTTGGTTCGGTACCCTCCCACCATCGGGGAAATCTCTCCTCCATCTTCCCTGTCAAGTCCCAACATCACCATTGCAGTTTGGGGGTCTATATACAATACCCACTAATGTTTTTGCCCCTTGCTGTTTCTCAGCTCTACCCACACAGATTCCACACTGTCGGAGCTAATATCCTTCCTCACTATTGTTTATTTTCCTCTTTAACCATGGGTAACACAGTGGTTAGAACTGTTGCTTCACATCGCCAGGGTCCCAGGTTCGATTCCTGGCTTGGGTCACTGTCTGTGCAGAGTTTACACATTCTCACCGTGTCTGCTGGTTTTCCTCTGGGTGCTCCGGTTTTCTCCCACAAGTCCCGAAAGATGTGCTCTTGGGTGAACTGGATATCCTGAATTCTCCCTCAATATACTTGAACAGGTGTTGGAATGTGGCGACTAGGGGATTTTTACAGTAACTTCATTGTTGTGTTAATGACTTGTGACAAGAATAAGATTATTATTATCATTAACCAGCACTGCCACTCCACTGCCTTTTCCTTTTTGTCTGTCCTTCCTATACACAGAATATATTCAGTTGCCATCCCTGGTCATCCTGCAGCCATGTCTCCATTCTCCGATGACATTAGATTCGTTCACGTCTATTTGCATGATTCACTCGGTTATGCCGTCTGCAGTCACACCAGGAAGTTCACACTGTGGAGAGGCCATTCTCCTGCTCTCAATGTGCGAAGGAATTTTGTAATTCACCGCACTTCTGGAGACACCAACAAGTTCACAACCGATTACAGGGATTGGATTCTGCTGTTCTTGCTTCTGTTCTCAATTAATTCCAGGACTACATTTTGTTCATTCTGTTGGTCAATGGAGATGGTCAGAGGTTTTCTTTCTGCTGGACTGGCCGGTCTCATGGCTTCTCCCCCAGTGGGCTGATTCTCTCTGAGCCTTCTTGCAAATATCTGGTTTCACATTTCACAAGGATCAAAGAGTGAAAGGGTGTTTGGAGGTTACAAGATGTTTCATGACCATTTCTGTTTGGAAACACCCAAAATCATGCCACATTGCCATGAAGATAGGCTGTAGTGGTTACATGGTTCTTTTGTTTAATTTATCTTGGTGCTTCTCACAGAAGAAATTTATTAGGGTATGAGGGGCAAGTTATATGAGGGGCACTGGGAAACTACATTAAATAGTATGGTGGGAGACAGGCAATCACTAATATTTAAGGAATTATTACAGATTTACACAGGGATTGGTTAGCTCAGTTGACTGGATGGCTGGTTTGTGCTGAGTGACACCAACAGCACAGGTTAAATTCCCACACCGGCTGAGATTAGCCATGGTCTGCATCAGTATTTATGCTCCACATGATCCTCCATCCACCCGTCTACATCTCCCCACATCCCCCAATCAGCATCTCCTATTCCTTTTTCCCTCATGTATGTATCTAGCTTTACGTTCAATGGATTCATGCTGTTCACCTCAACCACTCGCTGTGGTAACGAGTTCCACATTGTCACCACTCGCTGGGTAAAGAGGTGTCTCTTGAAATTCCTATTGGATTATTGAATCCATTCATAATCTGAAAGATGTCCATCAGGTTACCCATCAGTCTTCTCTTTTCCAGAAAAAAGCAGCCCCAGCCTTTCCTGAGTGTTAAATGCTCTCAGTTTGTATATTATGAATCTTTGTAGTATCTTCTCCAGTGCCTCTATTTCCTTTATCGAAATGGAGATCACCAATGTTGACAGAGCTCCCAGTGTCGTTGAACCATCGTTTTAAACAAGTTGAACATTTCCTCCGTGCTTTTCAATTCTATCCCTCTGGAATGGAACCCTATATATGGGCCCCACACTTTAGGAAAGATGTGAAGTTGAGAGAGAGTGTAGAGGACATTTACGGGAATGGCACCAGAGATGAGGGACTCCAGTTAGTTGGAGTGACTGGAGCAGCTTAATTTCTCTCCTGAGATCACAGCATCTGGAGGATGGCGAATGGGGCCATTCAGCCCTTTTGGACTGTGTTGGCTCCCTGTGGAGGAAGCCAGTCTGCCCATTGCCCCGTTCTTTCCCCGAATCCCTGTGTGTTTATTTCTCTCAGTGCCTGTCCAATTTCCTATTGAAATCCTTCCGTCATCTCTGCATCTCCGACCCTCATAGGCAGTAGGTTCCAGGTCATTACCACTCCCTTTACATGTACACAAGGCTGCTCGAGCACAGAGGAGTCTATTTGGCCCATTTCTCCTATGCCAGCTCTTTGTACAGTGACCCATTTAATCCCAGAGTTTGACTATTTTGTTTTCTTTTTCAGAATGTACCAAATTCCCTTTTGGAAGTTACAGTCCAATGAGATTCCAGCACGATTTATAGCCAGCGCATTCCAAATCACAACAACTCGCTGTATTTTACAACAAATAATTGTGCATATGGTGTGTCTGGAGTTTCACAGAGTATTCAAAATGGTGTCAACACCGTGGTTATTACACAAAATTAAGACTCAATCTTTGTCAATGATTTTGGTGAGGACACCGAGTGTAATATATGCGGACAATTAGAATAAATCTACATTTATATAAAACCTCTCACGACCACTGGACCTCCTAAAGTGTTTTAAAGCCAATGGAGTACTTTTGAAACATATTCACTGTTGTAATGTAGGAAGCTGTAAGTACGTATGTGTAATCACATTTAGTTTCAAAATTGTTACTGTTGTTAGTAACAAGGTCAAGGAAGCCCTTTTATACCTCAAACATGTGGCTTCCTGCAGCCATTTCACCTTCTGTACCTTTTCTATATTAGCCATATATTGATTTCATAGCAAAAAGCAATAAATAAATTAGATTATTCAGTAGTGAACATAGATCGTCATACATGAATTGGTGTGTGAGGTAGTTATCTTGTAAAGACTAGTTCTTTATTTTAAAAAATAATACTTCCAACCAAAATGTTTCCAGAAACTGTAGAGCTATTAGAATGTGTTTGAAAGGGGCAGAATGGTGGCGCAGTGGGTTAGCCCTGTTGCCTCACGGCGCCGAGGTTCCAGGTTCGATCCCGGCTCTGGGTCACTGTCTGTGTGGAGTTTGCACATTCTCCCCGTGTTTGCGTGGGTTTCGCCCCCAGAACCCAAAGATGTGCAGAGTAGGTGGATTGGCCATGCTAAATTTCCCCTTAATTGGAAAAAATTAATTGGGTACTCTAAATTTTAAAAAAAAGAATGTGTTTGAAAAATAAATTGCTTTAGAATTTTGAGAAGTTACAAGACATCATATTCTGCCAATACTATGTGGGTTGGGCAGTGGAGTAATGGTATTGTTACTGGGCTAGTAATCCAGAGACCCAGGTTAATGCTCTGGGGATCTGGCATCGAATCTGCCTATGACAGATGCTGAAATTGAATAAAAGTCTTGAATTAAATGTCTAATGATAACACCCTTGATTGTTGTGAAAACTCACCTGGTTCACTAATGTCCTTCAAGAAATCTGCTCTCGTTATGTGGCCTGGCCTACACGTGACTCCAGATCCACAGCAATGTTATGGTTGATTTGTAAGTGCCCTCTGAAATAGCCTCACAAGACACACAGTTCAAGGGCAATTGGAATGAGCAGTAAATGCTGGTCCAGCCAGTGACGCCCACCCCCCATGAATGAATAATTTTTAAGGCGGCTCATTGTTCAATCTGAAGATTAGTAAGAAACTGTCTCTTTGATTGGATTTGATTTATTGTCACGTGTACCGAGGTACAGTGAAAAGTATTGTTCTGCGTACAGTCCAGACAGATCGTTCCATACATGAAAAAACAAAGTGCGGATCTTGGCAGTTTGCTCAGTTCACAAAAGAATTTAGTGGCTTTGTAGACGCAGATTAATATGTTAATCACCATCCGAAACATACCTAATAGTAATGTATGCTCATATATATAGTCACAAACGATACTGTAACTGAATTAGAGGAAATGGCAGATTTAGCTGAACCATATTTTTGAAAGATTCGGCCTTAATGATGGAGAAACAGGAAAAGCCATTCAGGGAGATGAGGAAATCCAGGCTCAGTGCGGATTTGCTGTCACCCCTCCTTTCTTATCATGAACGGTATTTAGGCTGCAGAACGTTTCACACCAAAACACAGAGGGGTCAAATATAAGCAACACATAATTCTCAATTCACTTCCATTTAACTATATTTGATTTTGTTTAAAAGCTGACTGTGGTCAAACTGAACAAAGATTCATGGGATTTCTGTTACCCAGAGAAAAGCTTTCTTTTCTTGGTCAGTCATGTTTGCAATTCAATGATATATATTTCAGAGTTGTTCAGAGCGAAGACTCGAGAGCTATTCAATTCAAAATGAAGTCATATATAACAAATAAATATACTGAGGTTCAACATTAAATAATGAAACAAATATTGAGTAAAATTTTCTGGAGGAAGATAAGAATGATGCACTAATGAGTGGACAGAGAGCATTGTTCCATTAGATAATAACTGAACAAATGCTAAAGTTCAATATAAGTTCTAGATCTTACGGTCTTACAAGTTGAGACATCAGTTTTAAAGGAACAGCTGTCTTAATGTAATCAGTGACCTGGCCTCCCAGCCGAACCATTGAAATCTGCAGCAAGGCTGTGCAGTTGAACGTTGCACAGGTCCATTGGGTACTGCCAGCTGGTTCTGTAGTGTAGCATTTATCACATTCACCTAACGTGCGAAAGGTGTCTGATTCAAAATCGGCAGAAGCATTTAATGTTTCTCATTTATGATGTTGAGATGCTGCCATTCGACTGGGATGGGCACAGTAAGAATTCTGACAACACCAGGTTAAAGTCCAACAGGTTTGTTTAGAATCACTGGCTTTCAGATGAATGAAGAGGTAGTTTACACAAACATATATACAGAAAAATTCAATGATGCAAGATGGTATTTTGAATGCGAGTCTTTGCAGGGGATGGTGCGAATGGAGAGAGGGATAATCACAGGTTAAAGAGGTGTGAATTGTCTCAAGCCAGGACAGTTGGTACGATTTTGCTAGCCCAGTCAGATGTTGGGGGGGGGTGAATGTAATGCAACATGAATCCACGGTCCCGGTTGAGTCCATACTCGAGTGTGGAACTTGGCTCTCAGTTTCTGCTGAGCGATTCTGCGTTGTGGCGTGTCCTGAAGGTCACATTCGCTTACACGAAGATCAGAGGCTGAATGACCTTGACTGCTGAAGTGTTCCCCGACTGGAAAGGAACATTCCTGCCTGGCGATTGTGGCACGATGTCCGTTTGTCCGTTGTTGCAGTGTCTGCATGGTCTCCCCAATATACAGCGCTTCGGGACATCCTTTCCTGCAGCGTATGAGGTAGACAATGTTGGCCAAGTCGCACGAGTATGTACCACATACCTGGTGCGTGGTGTTCTCACATGTAATGGTGATCCCTATGTTGATGATCTGGCACGACATGCAGAGGTTGCCATGGCAGGGTTGTGTGGTGTGGTCGCTGTTCTTCGAAAGGCTGTGTTGCTGCAAACAATTGTCTGTTTGAGGCTGTGCGATTGTTTGAAGGCAGGAGGGGTGTGGGGATGGCCTTGGCAAGATGTTCATCTTCATCGATGACGTGTCGAAGGCTGCGAAGATGTTGTAGTTTCTCCACTCCAGGAAATTCATCAGGCAAATGAGGTTCCGGGAGTTCTTCCACAGACCCCAAGAGGCCGACAGCGAACCCAATGAAACACCCAATGAACCGGAACAGCAGACTGAGAGGCTGGAAGATCCAACCAGCAGGAAGGACTGGAAAACCTCGGCCATTGAAACAATCCGATCAGCTGATTCTACAGCTCCTCTTCCACTAAACCACTCAGTAAAACTGCGTCGAAGACCTTTCTTGTCCAAATTCTGAACTCACAACTTTCTCTCTTTTCCTGTTGTCTCCCATCATGCTCTCTCAGACTCATCCTGTCTCTGATACTTACCTTTTGCGCCTTTGGCTCGATTCTCATTCAACTGTTGAACCCAATTTCCACAATCTCCACGTTTCCATGGTATTTCCATGGAGTCAGTGTATTTGAGCGTTTCCTCTTTCGACAATCAAGTGAAGCTTGATCCTCACACAGAACACGTGTATGGTTTCTTCCCTTCATGAATAGTGTGGTGTTTTTTCAGGCTGTAACTGGATAAAGCTCTTTCCACAGTCAGTTCACTGGAACACACTCACTCGGGTGCGTGTGTCTCTCGGTGCTTTTCCAGTCACACTGATATTTGAAATACTTTCCCACAGTTCCCATGTACACAATTTCTACATTCATAGTCTCAGGTTATTTAGGTCCTGATTAATTAAGTGACACTGTCAGATCTTAATCTGATGTTTGATTTGTTTCCTGTCTGAAAATCCTCTCCTAATGCCCTGCAAGAGGAGTTTACAAAGGCCACACTATCAGTCCAGGTTAGAAATTCAGAACAGATAATTCCAGTTTCTGGGGAACATTTTTTCTCTTTCCCCAAATCTGTAAATCCCCGTCCCACCCACCCTCCCTCCTCCCTGGGAGGAGGGATAAAGTATTAGATAATTATTTCTGTATCCTTTTATATAATTAGAGGTCAGATATGTTTTATAAATAACTTCATTCATGACTTGTGACAGACATTAATCAATCACCCTGACTGAGCAGACAGAATAACAGATGTTAACCTTGTGTCCAGAACTGACTCTGTGGAGATTTCATGAGCAATCACGAAGGTCATTTCTCAAAATCTTCCAGGGTTTCCTTTGTTCTTCCTCTCCCTCTCGAACTAAGTTATACCGGATATCAGACTTAGGGCCCATTCTGGTTCTCTTCCTGCTGACTAAATAACTTCAATCAAATATGGAGAAGACTGAATCCACTGTGTGGTCCCTGCTCCAATCTCCATTCCTGACATACTGACTCTATCCCTCTCCCTGGCAACAGTTTGAGACTTATCCGGTCTCTTTGTAAACTTGGTTTAATGGTTAATACTTGATCCAATATGAGCTTCTGACCTCATAGAATTTACAGTGCAAAGGAGGCTATTCGGCCCATTGAGTCTGTACCAGCCCTTGGAAAGAGCACCCTAGCTAAGCCCATACCTCCACCCTATCCCCTTAACCCACCCACCTTTTTAGATACTGAGGCAATTTACCATTGTCACCTCCCGATTCAACAATTCAACAAACCTGGCTGCTCTCCCACAGGCTACCTCTGGAAACTTAAAGCCATCCAAAAGTCTGCTACCCATGTCTTAATTCACAGCCAGGTCCTTTCCTCTATGATCCCTGTGCTCCGAGACTTGCATTCGCTCCCAGTCAATTCTCACCCTCGTTTTCAAATCCCTCCATGGCCTCGTCTCTCCCTGTGTCTGTCATCTCCTCCAGCTCCACAACCCCCTGAAATATCTGCACAGCTCTGATACTGGACCCCCGATTCTAATTACTCCGCCATGGTTTTAAGTTCCTTCGGCCCCACTGAATTCCCTCCCTAAACCTCCCCGTCTCCACCTCACTTACCTCCTTTCAGACTCTTTAAAACTCACCTCTTTGGCCAAGTTTTTGGTCACCTTCCCTAACATCGCCTTTTAAATAGAAGTTGTTGTTGACTATAACCGTGACCTCCTGTTTTACAATATCCCATTGGTTTCACAACAAACTCTATGATGTTTACAAATTTATGATGTTTTCCCCCCTGCGGGTTTGCAGCCTCTATAAAGACGGCGGGCGTTAACTCAGGCCTGTCACCGGGAGTAGACCGCAGCTGTCCCCCCGCTCGATGCAAACCCGGGCCCGGAAACTTCTTATTGGGGTTTGGAACCTCCACCGGGTTTCAGTGAAACCTCCCGGTCGAGTCCAGCATGGGCACTGCGCATGCTCCAGTTCACAATGCCCCGTGAGTGATTGACGGCAGCTCTGGACCAATAGGAAAAGCGGGGCGGGCCTGGAGGACAACGTAACGGCTGCTCCACCATTCAATCGGAGTGAATGACGGGCGGGGCGGAGCCCCGATGTATCCCACGTGAGCTGGAGCATGCGCAGTGTCGATGACAGCTGAGAAGTCTGGCGGTTGGGTGGAAATCGTCTGCTGGGCAGATCCCGCTCGGTGAGTCATGAGGGAGGGATGGAGCCGGCGGATGGGTCGGGAAGCTTCATAAACACTCCGTGTAGCCCAAGCTCCGAATATGAAGCTCGGACACAGCAGTTAAACCAGTGAAAGCTGCTCAGGCTTTTCACCGAGACAGGCCCGGGTGGCCGGGCGCATGCGGGGTGAGCGAGAGCCCCGGCTTTGCTCCGCCTCCCATTCACTCTGATTGGCTGGAGGACCAGCCCAGCCGTTCTTGCTCGATCTTCCAGCCCCGCCCACTCTTTCTATTGGTCCGAACCCGCCGTCAATCAGTCCCCGGGCATTGTGAGCTGGAGCAAACCCTTCACCATCATTGTCAGCTCCCTGGTTTGCAGCTGCGGAGCTTCTCCCTCCCTCCCGGGAACAGGCCCAGGTTAACGGGCACCATCCTGCTTCACACACTGGAGGGTGGTTGACATCACAGGATGGGGGAGGGGGGATAATAAATAAGAGCTGACACTTCGCACTCAAATCAGTGAGGACTCTGATCTCTGGCAAGGAAGGAAACCCTGGCAGGTGGGCGGGGAGGATTCACAAACACCAGCTGGAGGCCCCAAAACCCCCAAAAAGACCCATTGGTTTTATTATCAGTCTGCAGACAGGAGCTGGAGAACTGAACCCAGGCAGAGGGAGGGAGAAAACTGGGAGTGGAGGAAATAAATGGTGAGATGGGTTTGGATTTCAGCCCAGGGAGGAGGGAGAGTGTGTGGGACGGGGATTTACAGCTTTGAGGGAACAAGAGAGGAAAAAAATGTTCCAGAGAAACTAGAATGGTCTGTTCAGAATTTCTATCCTGGACTGACAGTGATGGCTTTTGTAAACTCCTTTTACAGGGGGTTAGAATTGGAGAATTTGCACACAACAAACTGAACCCAACAGAAAGGTTTGTCTCTTTGTGAATTCTATCCTGCATTGACAGTGATGACTTTTGGAACATGAGAGATTACAGCTATCAGGAAAGATTAAATGGAAGTGGGGCCCTATTTCTATCGACAACAACAAATTAAGCAGTGACCTGCTATAAATCTTTTAAATTATCAGTAGTTTTGAGAGGGGCGATGTGAGAGAGTGACCATCAATAAACAACAAGTCATAAATACAAGATAGTTACGAATAAATCCAAGTGAATAATACAGACAAAATTATTTATCACAGGTTAAGTATGTGCAACTCATTACCATGGAAAGGAGTTGAAGAAAGTGCTGAGATGTTTTCGAATGGAAACGGGACCAGCACATGAGAGAAAATGGAATCAAAAATCAGCAGAAAGGCTGAGATTTGATCGGTGTGACAGTCGGAGATATGTGCCGAGTATTGACAGCAGTAGAATCTGTAACAGAATGGCCAGGTTGTATCTTATATATTCACAGTAATTCAATGTAATCTCCTTTTACAGAATATTTGCAGTTGCAAACATCATGTTGAGATCTGACAGAGTCACTTGATTCATCAGGACTGGCCTTTCAACGTGGAAGGAGAAGTGTTTGTTTTGTCTTTCGGAAAAAATTTCAAAAATCCCTGTGATTGGAAAAGCACCAAGACACAGACATCGAAGTAATTTTCCACAGTTAGCTGGAACTGAGCTTTAACCAATCACACAGCATGAAGTTAAATTGCAGCATTTACATCAGGGAGGCACCGTACTCTGGCTTCAACTGATAATCCAAGTTGGAGAGACACAAGGACATTCGGACCAAAGGAATCAAGAAGCAGCAATTGGATATTCAGCCCCGTGAGCCTGTTCTACCATTTAATAACATCACGGCTGATCTGATAGTGACGTCAAATCTGCATCCCACCTACACCTGATAACCTGTCAATAACCATGGAGAAACCGTGGAAATGTGGGGACTGTGGTATGGGATTCAATTACCCGTCTGAATTGGAAACTCATCAACGCACTCACACTGGGGAGAGGCCGTTCACCTGCTCTGTGTGTGGGAAGGGATTCACTCTGTCATCCCACCTCCTGAGACACCAACTTGTTCATACTGATCAGAGACCATTTAAATGTGCTGACTGTGAGAAGAGCTTTAAAAGCAGAATTAATTTACTGATACATCAACGAACTCACACTGGGGAGAGGCCGTTCACCTGCTCTGTGTGTGGGAAGGGATTCACTCAGTCAAACCACCTCCTGAAACATCAACTTGTTCATAACGATGAGAGACCGTTTAATTGTGCTGACTGTGAAAAGAGCTATAAAAACAGATATGATTTACTGACACATCAACGCACTCACACTGGGGAGAGGCCATTCACCTGCTCCGTGTGTGGGAAGGGATTCACTCGGTCATCCCACCTCCTGAAACATCAACTTGTTCATACTGATCAGAGACCTTTTAAATGTGCTGACTGTGAAAAGAGCTATAAACGCAGAATGGATTTACTGAGACATCAACGTACTCACACTGGGGAGAGGCCATTCACCTGTCTGGAATGTGGGAAGGGATTTTATGATTTGTCAAACCTCCGGGCTCACCATCAGGTCCACTCTGACCAGAGACCGTTTAAATGTGCTGACTGTGAGAAGAGCTTTGAAAAAGCTGTTTACTGATACACGAACGCACTCACCCTGGGGAGAGGCCATTCACCTGCTCCATGTGTGAGAAGAGATTCACATGTTCATCCTACCTTCTGATACACCAGCGAGTTCACACTGGGGAGAGACCGTACACTTGCCCTGTGTGTGAGAAGAAATTCACTCGGTCATCCTACCTGACTTCACACCAGCTTGTTCACATTGATCAGAAACCTTTCAAATGTTCTGATTGTGAAAAGAGATTTAAAAGTAAATCGAACCTGCTGAAACACCAGCGAGTTCACACTGAAACAGAATCATAGAATTTACAGTGCAGATGGAGGACATTCGGCCCATCGAGTGCACCGACCCTTGTAAAGAGCACCTTACTTCAGCCCATACCTCCAACCTAACCCATAACCCCACCTAACCTTTTTGGACACGAACGGCAATTTAGCATGGCCAATCCACCTGACCTGGACTGTGGGGGGGAAACCGGAGCACCCGGAGGAAACCCACACAGACGCTGGGACAACGCGCAGTCTCTGCACAGACAGTGACCCAAGCCGGGAATCAAACCTGGGACCCTGGTGCTGTGAAGCAACAGTGTTAACCACTGCTGCTGTGTCGCCCACATGTGGGAGCGGTCCTGCGGAGAGGCTGTTTAACTGCTCTGCGTGTGGGAGGAGATTCACTCAGTCAAACAACCTGAACAGATATCAGCAATTTCACAGGCAGCAGCAGGGTTTGGATTCAGCTGTTGTTGCTGCTGTTCGTCACATCCAGGACTGAATGATGCCTGGACATCTGTTTCCAGTGGGGCTCCACAGTTTCCGGTATATATCAATGATTTAGACTGAAATGTACACACCAGGATTATACAGAAGTTGCTGATGTGTTTTAGACAATGAGGGAGAAAGCCATGGACTGGGTCAGGTGGACAGAAAAGTGGTAAATGGAAATTTAGATAATGAGAGGTTATGAACTCACTTCAATTAACTCCCGATAAAAATAAGGTCACTTCAGGATAATGGAAAAAACTGATTGGTGGGGAAGCTACAAATAATCCTTAAAAAAATTTTTTTTAAATTCAGAGTACCCAATTATTATTATTTTCTTTTTCCAATTAAGGGGCAATTTAGCCTGGCCAATCCACCTAACCTGCACATCTTTGGGTTGTGGGGGTGAAACCCATGCAGACACGTGGAGAATGTGCAAACTCCACACGGACAGTGACCCAGGGCCGGGATTCAAACCCGGGTCCTCAGCGCTGTAGTCCCACAGCTAACCACTGCTCCACGTGCTGCCCTAGCCTAAAATAATTCTAATAACTTGATTGAACAGTTCTCAAATGGAAAGACACTTGACCACATTAAAACTAAGAATCTACAATAGATGTTTGATCCAGCAAGTCATATTTAGGGCAAGATTATAAACAGAGGGCATTCATTTAAAGCAGGCGTGGGCAAACTTTTCCGTGCAAGGGCCACATTCAGAAATTCACAATTTTAAAGGGCCGCATAGTATTAATAGTCCCGGTTGTAACCAATTAGCGTGCGGCATATACCTCAGCGCTTCCCCCGGCGGCATCCTGCCTTTAGCCCTCTTTATCTCTACTTTTCAAAAATGGCACTTCACCCGGTTATGATTCTGGGCGCCTCATATAGAACATAGAACAGTACAGCACAGAACAGGCCCTTCGGCCCTCGATGTTGTGCCGAGCAATGATCACCCTACTCAAGTCAACGTATCCACCCTATACCAGTAACCCAACAGCCCCCCACATTAACCTTTTTTTTTAATTTAAAAAAAATTAAAAAAATTTTTTTTAATGACTTGATCTTGGTGGGCCGCATAAAGACGGCCTGCGGGCCGTAGTTTGCCCACCCCTGATTTAAAGTGATTAGAAAAAGAAGCAATGCTGAGCAAGGTTAGGAGAGTGGGCAAAGAAGTGGCAGATGGAATACAATGTGGAAAAGTGTGAGGTTATGCACTTTGGAAGGAGAAATGGAGGCATAGACTATCCTCTAAATGGGAAAATGCTGAGCAAATCACAAGCACAAAGGGACTTGGGAGACCTTGTTCAAGATTCTCTTCAGGTTAAAGTGCAGGTGCACTGCAGCCTCAAGGTCCCAGGTTCGATCCCGGCTCTGGGTCACAGTCCGTGTGGAGTTTGCACATTCTCCCCGTCTTTGTGTGTGTTTCTCCCCCACAACCCAAAGATATGCAAGGTCGGTGGATTGGCCACGCTAAATTGCCCTTAATTGGAAAAAATGAATTGGGTACTCTAAATTAAAAAAAATGTAAAAACAAAAGGTTAATGTGCAGGTTCAGTCGGCAGTTAGGAAGGCAAATGCAATCTATTCATGTCAAGAGGGCTAGAATACAAGACCAGGGATGTACTTCTGAGGCTACATAAGGCCCTGATCAGACCCCATTTGGAGTATTATGAGCAGTTTTGGGCCCCGTATCGAAGGAAGGATGTGTTGGCCTTGGAAAGGGTCCAGAGGAGGTTTGCAAGAATGATCCCTGGAATGAAGAGTTTGTCGTATGAGGAACAGTTGAGGACTCTGGGTCTTTACTCGTTGGAGTTTAGACGGATATGGGGGAATCTTATTAAAACTTACAGAATACCGCGAGGCCTGGGTAGAGTAGACATGGAGAAGATGTTTCCACTTGTAGGAAAAACTAGAAGCAGAGGACACAATCTCAGACTACAGTTGCAATCCTTTATAAAACAGAGTAAGAAGTCTTACAACACCAGGTTAAAGTCCAACAGGTTTGTTTCGACTCACTAACTTTCGGGGCACAGTTCCTTCCTCAGGTGATGAAGAGGAATTAAAACACATGAGGAGGAATTTCTTCAGCCGGAGGGTGGTGAATCTGTGGAAGTCTTTGCCACAGAATGCCGTGGAGGCCAAATCACTTGAGTGTCTTTTTTTTTTTTTTTGAAGTTTTTTATTTAACACAAATTTGTAACAGTTACAAAGCGAAAAATGGCCCTGTGCAAAGAGCCTTAACATAGTGAAAACGAACAGTGGGAAAGAATAAACATGTTAATAAATGTTGAAACCAAGAATCCTTCCATACGGCACTTTCCCTGCCAGCTCTGTTTACCCATGCCACACGTGTTCCACTACACTAAGCTAACGTGGCCCTAACCCTCTTCTCCCTCCCCGCCCCCCCCCCCCCCCCCCCCCCCCCCCCGCCTGGTCTCCCCTACTCCCCCAGGCCTGGCCTGCCAGGTCAGCCCTGCGCTTGGCCCTAGCCCGCCCCGCCCCCCCTCCGATCTCCCTGGTGCCCCCTGACCTACGCTAGTCACACTGACCCCTGCCCTTGGCGCCTACCTGTCTCCCGTCCCAGCGCTCAGGCCCTCCCCCCACCCACCAGGGACCCATTAACCTCATTGTATCCCACCGAGCCCTTTCAAGTCCCGTGACTAGCCCCTAGCCCATCCCCCATCAGAGACCCCGATCTCGCACCAGAAGGTACCAAGCATAGGCCCCCCCCCCCCCCCCCCCCCATTGCGATCCCCCCAAAGGACCCTAAACAGTGCGCCCTCCAACCCCCACTCTCTGTCCAGGCTGAAAACAATCTTAGATAAAACATTACAGTACAGGATAGTTTAACAAACCGCCGCCCCACAAAATGTCTGAAAGCCCCGAGTCCTGTAGTTCCAGTCCAGCTTCTTTTCTTAGTAAAAGTCCTAGTCAGAGCAACTTTAAGTTAACAGGCCGCCGCCACTGTACAGCACTGAAAGAACTCAGTGCCCATTAGTTCAAGTCCAGCTTCTTGTCTTTAATAAAGGTCCAAACCTGTTCTGGTGTCTCAAAGTAGTAGTGGAGTTCCTCAAACGTAACCCAAAGCTTTGCAGGATATAGCATTCCAAACCTCACCTCCTTTTTGTAGAGGGCTGCCTTTACCTTGATGAATCCTGCACGCCTCTTGGCCAGCTCCGGTCCCAAGTCCTGGTAAATGCGCACCTCGCAGTTCTCCCATCTGCTGCTCCCCTCCGCCTTGGCCCATCGCAGCACACGTTCCCTGTCAGCAAGCCGGTGAAAGCGGACCACCAAGGCCCTCGGTCGGTCGCCCATCCTGGGCTTCCTTGCGGGGGCTCTATGTGCCCCATCCAACTCCAGGGGTCGAGGGAAGGCCTCCGGTCCCATCAGCGCCTCAAGCATACCCGTCACGTATGCGCCCACATCCGACCCCTCGCAGCCCTCGGGGAGGCCAACGATTCTTAAATTCTGCCTCCTGGCTCTGTTCCCCAGCTCTTCAAGCTGCTCCTGCATCCTTCTCTGACGGGCGTTCAGCTCCTCCACCTCGTGCTCCAGCTCCGTTACCGTGCCCTCCTAACTGGAGAGCTTCGCCTCGACCTCCCTGAGCGCCTTCCCTTGGGCCGCCTGTGTCTCGACCATTCGGTCCATCACCGCTCTCATCGGATCCAGCGTGTCCCTCCTCAGCTCGGCGAAGCAGTTCTTGAAAAACTCCATCTGCTCCTCCCTTGGCCAGTGAGCCTCCGCTCCTCGGTCCCCGCCGTCCGCCATGCTTGGCCGCCCGGCCTGGGTTCCCCGCTGCTCCCGCTTCGATCCTTGCCGCTCCACTCGACCGCTTCTGGTCCAGCCGCCCATACCCCGGGAAGAAAGCCTCTTCCCTGTCGTCTCCTCCACCGATTCAGGCTGCCAGGTACCTAAAAAGTCCGTAAACAAAGGTCCGTTTGCCCATCTCGGGCGGGAGCGATCCGACCTGCGACCTGCCTCCTCGAGGGCGCCACCGGAAGTCCCCACTTGAGTGTCTTTAAGATAGAGATAGATAGGTTCTTGATTAATCAGGGGATCAGGGGTTATGGGAAGGAGAATGGAGATGAGAAAAATATCAGCCATGATTAAATGGCGTAGCAGATTCAATGGGCCGAGTGGCCTAATTCTGCTCCTATGTCTTATGATGTGAAGAAAAACATTCTGTGCTGCATGTGGGATCATGAATGCACTGCTCCAAAATGTGGTGGAGGCAGATTCAATTGATGCCTTGAAAAGCGAATTGGACAACTATCTGTTACTGTCAGATCAGCCATGACCTTATGAAATGGTGGAGCAGACTGGGCTGAATAGCCAACTCCAGCTCCTTGCGCATCTGTTCGTATCCTTTGAGGAGAAAACTATCTGCAGAGTTCAGGGCCAATGACAGGGGATTGTGACTGTTGCAGAAAGTTGGCACAGATACAAGTTGTTGAGTGCCTTTGTTTTGTGCTGTCACCTTTCTATGCCACTGTGTTATGAGGGAAATGCAGTGCACCAATGCAAGAGAGGCAGATTGCTCCCGCGATATGGATTAGATTTTATTGTCACGTGTACCGAGGTACAGTGAAAATGATTATTCTGCGAGCAGCTCAAACAGATCATTTTGTACATGAAAAGAAAGTAAACTAAAAAGAAAATACATAATAGGGCAACACAAGGTACACAATGTAAATATATAGACAAAGGCATTGGGTGAAGCATACAGGAGTGTAGTATTAATCAGGTCAGTCCATAAGAGGGTTGTTTCGGAGTATGGTAATAACGGAGAAGAAGCTGTTTTGAATCTGTTCATGCATGTTCTCAGACTTTTGTATCTCCTGCCCGATGGAAGAAGCTGGAAGAGTGAGTCAGCTGGGTGGGAGGGGTCTTTGATTATGCTGCCCACTTTCCCCAGGCAGCGGGAGATGTGGATAGAGTCAATGGATGGGAGGCAGGTTTGTGTGATGGACTGGGCTGTGTTCACTTCTCTCTGAAGTTTCTTGTGGTCTTGGGCCGAGCAGTTGCCATACCAGACTGTGATGCAGCCAGATAGGATGCTTTCTATGGAGCATCTGTAAAATTTGGTAAGAGTCAGTATGGACATGCCAAATTTCCTTAGTTTCCTGAAGAAGTATAGGCGCTGTTGTGCTTTCTTGGTGGTAGCATCGATGTGCGTAGACCAGGACAGATTTATGGTGATGGAAACCCTGTGTCCCAGTGCAGGAGAGGCTGGTTGTTGGGCAGTGTGAGCTGAACATACATGGCTGGATAAAAACTAAGGCAGATGTCAAGACCCTTGGCGTGAAAACAGGTCTGGAGGGAGTGGGTCAGTGAACCTGGAGAGTTGCATTTTGCATGAATCGTGAGTGTGACCCAGTCACAATTATGAACAGTAAACAAACCTATCACTGGTTTGATGAGATGATATACCGTGTCACAGGTATTGTAAATACTGTACATACTGTAGATCAGCCTGCTTGCTGCCCATGGGGCACCACATGTCCTCTACCCATTGAGGAGCTGGAGAGGTGTTTTCGAAACAAACTTTCGAAACCCAATAACAAAGCGAACGTTAGCAAGTTCGCACCGTACACAGGCAATATGGATAGGGGGGAGCCTATCCTTACCTTACCTTACTCTTACCTTACAGTGTTACCTGAAGTTACCTTCAGCCTTGAAGTTACAGAGCCTATCCTTACCTTACACGGGGGCAGCAGGGTAGCATGGTGGTTAGCATTAATGCTTTACAGCTCCAGGGTCCCAGGTTCGATTCCCGGCTGGGTCACTGTCTGTGTGGAGTCTGCACGTCCTCCCCCTGTGTGCGTGGGTTTCCTCCGAGTGCTCCGGTTTCCTCCCACAGTCCAAAGATGTGCGGGTTAGGTGGATTGGCCATGCTAAATTGCCCGTAGTGTCCTAATAAAAGTAAGGTTAAGGGGGGGGGTTGTTGGGTTACGGGTATAGGGTGGATACGTGGGTTTGAGTAGGGTGATCATGGCTCGGCACAACATTGAGGGCCGAAGGGCCTGTTCTGTGCTGTACTGTTCTATGTTCTATGTTCTATGTCTCAGTGATATCAGAATAATGTGCTTCTGTATTAAATAAAGTATCCAAACCTCTCATTGTGCTTCATGTCCAGCATCTTGCCTAACTGTGGATCTTCTGTTTTGCTAACTAGGAAATAGAACCTCCCTGTTTACTAATTGCTCTATGGCAGCTGTGTTACCCAGAATCCCCCGTGCTGCAGTAAGTCCCCTATCAGTGAGTGTACGAGGCCAGTGCGCAGGTGCAGTGTGGGTGTGTGCTCTGAGCATGCTCAGTGTCAGTCATGGTGAGAGAGTGAGGAGGAGCTGGGTTGAACACAACAGTGAGCTGTACCCCTGTGAGACGGGCATCTCCCAGTCTGTGTTTGACTCTCCTGCAGCTTCCTGTCATGGTTGAGTTGGACAAGGAACTCTCATCATTTGAGCTGGGAAAGGCCATTGATTGCTGAGCAAGCAGAAAGATGCCCGGCAAGGATGGAATTCCAGCTGAACTGCTCACACACAGAAAGTCCCATCGACTGTCACACCTTCCTGCCCTCCCCTTTTGGGCTGTGAGACTGGTCCATGGAACATGTGTGATGCAATAAAAACAGCAGTGACAGAGGAGACAGCATCAACTACAGGGACATCTCACTCCTTAGAGTCAGGGGAGACCTTCACTTGGGTGATGTTTAAAAGATTCATCTACTTGCAGACTGAGTTTATCCAGAATCACAGTGCGGTTTCTGTGCTGACGGATCTACAGTGAACATGATCTTCTCCAGCACACCAGCGACAAGGGAAGAGAACAATTGGGATTTGATCTGAAGTGTCAGTGCTGAGAAAGTGAAATGTTCTAATTACTGAGTGAAAGTAAACCTTTCAGTGTGAGTCACAATTTACTGGGACAATTGGAAAAGGCACCAAAATGTTTCAATCTCTGAAGATAAATTTCAGCCTTGAAGTTATGTTTCGGAGCTCACAAGCTGTGGGAAGCTTTGTAAATGTTTCCTCTTCGCTTTGAAAAATGAACTGAAATGAAAATCGTTTATCGTCACGAGTAGGCTTCAAATAAAGTTACTGTGAAAAGCCTCTAGTCGCCACATTCCGGCGCCTGTTCGGGGAGGCTGTTACGGGAATCGATCCGTGCTGCTGGCTTGCCTTGGTCTGCTTTCAAAGCCAGCGATTTAGCCCAGTGAGTTAAACAGCCCCTTTTGTAAACAAGCAGAGAAGTTAACCCTTTCCCCTGACAGCACGGCAACAAATTGAAAGAAAGACTTTGACTTTTAAAGATTTGGCTTCATCCCATTTGTTGCGGGCGGGATGGAAATTTGCCGGAACATTTTTTTTGATAATCCTAATCTTTATTGTCACAGGTAGTCTTACATTAACACTGCAATGAAGTTACAGTGAAAAGCCCCTAGTCGCCACATACCGGCACCTGTTCGGATACACAGTGGGAGAATTCAGAATTTCCAAATTACCTAACAGCACGTCTTTCCGGACTTGTGGGAGGAAACCGGAGCACCCGAAGGAAACCCATGCAGTCACAGGGAGAATGTGCAGACCCAACACAAACAATGACCCAAGCTGGGAATCGAACCTGGGACCCTGGAGCTGTGAAGCAATGGTGCTAACCAATGTGTTACCAAAAATATTTAGGTGGAGTTACGGAGTTACTGGGTTACGGGGATAGGGTGGAGGCATGGGCTTAAGCAATGTGCTCTTTCCAACGGCCGGTGCAGGCTCGAATGCTGAATGTCCTCCTTCTGCATTGTAAATTTTAAGATTCTGTAGGATTTTCTCTCTCACAGTCTCCTCCGATGGGTCTGTCTGGTGGTATTTCCCTGACGTCAGCAATGTTGCTTCACTGTGCTAACCACTGATTGTCTCTTGTATTTCACAACTGTGACAGGGCAAGGACCTGATTGAAAGGATTCAAACATGGGAGTTCTGGGAAAGATGGGCAAGGATTTGGGAGTGACAACATGTTCAAAGAGTTTGGAGAGGAGCGGGAGGTTGAAGATGGGGCAGTGATTTGTAAGGATGGCAGGGTCAAGGGTTTGTTTTATTGAGGAGGAGATGATGATGGCAGATTTGAAGGACAGCGGGACAGTACCTGAAGAGAGAGAAATGTTGACAATATCCATGGACACAGGGTAGTTGGCTGATCAGTAGCTCAGTGGGAATAGGGTCAATGAAGCAGGAGCTGGGTCTCATGGACAAGATGAGCTCTGAGAGGGCATGAGGGGAGATGGGAGAGAAACTAGAGAAAGATGTGGGTTCAGGGCTCGGGAAAGGATGAAATTTAGAGACAGTTTGGTCCGGTGGGCTCGTGGAAGGGAGTGAAGCTGATCGGATTGACTCAATCTCAGTCACAAAGAAGCTCCACAAGCTCCTCACACTTCTTGTTGGAGGTGAGGATGGAAGAGACAGGGGAGAGCGAGAGTACTTCAAAAGGAACTAACTTGTGTCAGAGATATTAAAAAGTTTCAACACACTGCGTATTTTACACAAATCTAATTTATTTGACTTTTAGCCAGAATATTAGCCCCTGTAAATGGGCTGGAATTGTTATCAGCAGAAAGAGACCCAAACGAACATAGTTCAGTCCTGAATGTGAGGAACATCAAAACCCAATCGCAGCCCTTACTTGTGGCCTCGTTGGTGTCTCAGTAGGGAGGATGAGGCGGTGAATCCCTTCCCACACTTGGAGCAGGTGAATGGCCTCTCCCCACTGTGGGTTCGCTGATGTATAGTGAGCTGAATTAATTGTGTGAACCCAGTCCCGCAGTGGGAGCACCTATACGGTCTCTCGTCAGTGTGAACACGTTGATGGCGTGTCAGATTTCCAGACGTTTTATAGCTATTCCCGCAGTCTGGACATTGAAACGGTCTCTCATCAGTGTGAACTCGCTGGTGACTCAGCAGGTCGGATGAAATAGTAAATCCCTTCCCACACTCTGAGCAGGCGAGTGGTTTCTCCCTGGAGTGATCTTGCTGGTGCTTCTGCAGGGTGGATGAATCACTGAATCCCTTCCCACACTTGGAGCAGGTGAATGGCGTCTCCCCGATGTGAATTCGCTGGTGTCTCAGCAGGTGGGATGAACGAGTGAATTCCTTCCCACACTCTGAGCAGGTGAACGGTCTCTCTCCAGTGTGAATTCGCTGGTGTGTGGACAGAGTGGATGATTGGGTGAATCTCTTCCCACACGTGGAGCAGGCGAACGGTCTCTCCCCAGTGTGAATTCGCTGGTGATTTTGCAGAGCCGATGAAACAATGAATCTCTTCCCACACTTGGAGCAGGTGAATGGTCTCTCTCCAGTGTGGCTACGTCGATGAGCTTCCAGCTTGGATGGGGAAATGAATCCTTTCCCACAGTCTGCACATTTCCGTGGTTTCCCCTCAGTGTGACTGCATTTGTGGCCTGTGAGGCCTGATGATAGAGCAAATCCTCGTCCACACACACAAATCAAGTACGGTTTCTCCCCACTGTCAATGATGCTTGTTCCTTCCATGTTCAAAATCCGCTGATATTCAGGATATGATAAAATGAGGATTCTGTCAGATCCTGATGTGATGCTTGGTTTGATTTTCCGGACTTTGAAACCTCTCCTTCGAACACCCTGTGAAAGTGATTTAAAACAGAAAATAGGGAGTGAGAGAGAACCCACAAAAATACAAAGGCAGGTTGTGAAATTGCTGATTGATTCTGGTCATTTGTGGGGCCGGCACTGGGAAAAAGTGACCATGAAAACTGCTGGATTGTTATAAAACTAAATTGACCTCTTTGGGAGGAGAGAGAAAGAGGTGAAGAGGGATTTTGTACAAGACATATTAAGACAAAGCATATTTGACCTTGAGCTTCATAAATTGAAATATTGATGCTGAAACTATGCTTCTGGTGGCAAAGTGGTTAGCACTGCTGCCTCACAGCTCCATGGTCCCGGGTTCAATTCGAATCTCAGTGACTATGTCTGGAGTTTGCACTTTCTCCCCGTGTCTGTGTGGGTTTCCTCCCACAGTCCCAAGATGTGAAGGTTCGGTGGATTGGCCATGCTAAATTGCCCCTTAGTATCTGAAGGTTAGTTGGGGTCACTGGGTTCCGGGGACAGTGCGGAGGCGTGGGCTTAAGTTGAAGGAGGGTGCTCTTTGCAAGGGCCAGTGCAGACCTGATGGGCTGAAATGCCTCCCTCTGCACTGTGAATTCTATGATTCTGTACTGTAGGAATTCTATGAAGCTCGGGTCACCACGCTTCAGGAAGGATGTGAAGTGGGCAGCACATTGGTGCAGACCGTTAGCCCTGCTGCTTCACAGCGCCCAAGTCCCAGGTTCGATCCCAGCTCCAGGACACTGTCCGTGTAAAGTTTGCACATTCTCCCTGTGTTTGTGTGGGTTTTGCACCCACAACCCAAAGATGTGCAGGCTAGGTGGATTGGCCACGCTAAATTGCCCCTTAATTGGAAAAAAATGAATTGGATACTCTAAAATTTAAAAAAAAGGAAGGAAGTGAAGGTTCTTGGAGAAGGTGCAGAGGAAATTTACCAGAATGGTTCCAGCAAAGGAGGTTGAGGGGAGATTTGATTCAGGTACACAAGATTATGCCAGGATTCGATCAGGTGGACAAAGAAACTCTGTTTCCATTCACTGATCGTACAAGCAGTCAGGTCACAGATTAAAAGTTTTGGGTAAAACCTGGATTGAACTATAAAAGATCCTGAGGGGTCTTGGCAGGGTGGATGTGGAGAGGATGTTTCCTCTAGAGGGAGAATCTGGAACAAGGGGGTCACTGTTGCAAAATAAGGGGCCCCCATTTCAGATGGAGATGTGGATTTTTTATTCTCTTGAGGGTTGTAAGAATTTGGACCTCGCGCCCTTAAAAGGCAGTCACGACGTGGAGATGACGGCATTGGACTGGGGTGAGCACAGTTAGAAGTCTTGCAACAACAGGTTAAAGTCCATCAGGTTTGAAACAAACCTGTTGGACTTTAACCTGGTGTTGTAAGACTTCTTAAAAGGCAGTGGAAGCAAAGTCCTTGAATATGTTTAAGGCAGAGCTGGATAGATTCTTGATGGGCAAGGGGTGAAAGGTTATCGGGGTCGGCAGGAAAGTGGAGTTGAAATGAAAAAAAATGAAGTGAAAATCACTTATTGTCACGGTAGGCTTCAATGAAGTTACTGTGAAAAGCCCCTAGTCACCACATACCGGCGCCTGTTCGGGGAGGCTGTTATGGGATTCGAACCATGCTGCTGGCCTGCCTTGGTCTGCTTTCAAAGCCAGCGATTTAGCCCTGTGCTAAACAGCCCCTCAGTTGAGGTTAGAATGTTGAGGTTAGAAGTTGAGGTTAGAATGAGATCAGCCGCAATCTTATTGAATACTGATCAGGCTTGAGGGGCCGAGTGGCCTGCTCCTAGTTTGTATGTAAAAGGTACAGGAGATTAGAGGTGATATGAGATATGTTTTTACACAGCGAGCGGCAATGACCTGAAACTTGCTGCCTATGAGGGAGTTTGAAAACAGGCACAATGAATCATTTGATTTCAAAAGGAAATTGGATTTGAGGGAAATAAACCTGTGAGGATACAGGGATGGAGCAGGACAATGGCACTGACTGGATTGTTCCAGTGAGCTAGTATGGATTCAATGGGCCGAATGCCCTTCTCTGTGCCATCATGTCTCTGACTCGTTTGTGTAATCTAGTTTTGTAATTTAACCCTGGGGGGGGTTCAGATATCACTCAGGTAAATCTGTGCTACACTCCCTCCGAGGCCATTCTATCCTTCCTCAGGTTTGTTGTTCAGAACTGAACAAAGTTCTCCAGGTTTGGTCTAACCAGGGTTTGTGAATCTCGGGGCTTTTCCAGTCACACTGAGACCTGAAATCTTCCCTCACAGACAGAACAGACAAACCTTTTACCTTCCACACCCAGATGCTGCTGAAATTCAGGTTCTGATGAATCGAGTGACTCTGTCAGATCGCGATGTGACGTTTGGTTTGAGTTTCCCGTCTATTAAACCTCTTCCAGTATCCTGTAAATTTACAGAAACCTCACTGTCAGTTTAGGATAGAAATTCACAACATTCTCTCCTCGCCAACTTTGATTAAATGTATTCCTGGAGGTTTGATCACATGACCTGCCCCCATCCTCCAGCCATTAATCGGTCAACACATCCATCCTTGTGACACACTGCCTTCCTCAGCCAATTGGGAAGCAAAAGGACTCATTACCTTACAGGACAGTGATTGACTGACAGCCAATCAACCTTTATCCCATTTTCAAAATTTTTATATCTGCTTAAGAGAAATGTTCAAAGAAAATTATATAAAAATCTTCTTTACTGTCCTAATGATTTCCCAGCCACACAGGCATGAATCTCACCAAGGCAGAAAGTAAAATTTTGAATTCATTGAAAGTCCAGTGGTGACCATGAAACCATTGTCGATTGTTGCAAAGACCCATCTGGTTCACTCCTGTCCTTCAGTGAAAGAAATCTTCTATCCTTACCTGGTCTGGCCTACATGTGACTCCAGATCTACAGTCAGCTGGTTGACTCTTAAAATGCTCTGAGATTCACTCAGTTCAAGGGTAATTAGGGATGGGCAGTGAATGCTGGCCCAGCCAGCGACACCCACATCCCAGGAATGAATAGAAAAGAAAATCTGCCATCCTTACCTGGTCTGGCCGACACGACTCCAAACCACAGCAATGTGGTTGACTCTTTAAATGCCCTCCGAGATGGCCGAGCCAGCCACTCGGTTTGAGGGAAATTAGGGACGGGCAATAAATGTTGGCCCAGCCAGTGACTCCCACAAATGAATAAAATAAAATCCTGGAGACTCCAGTCAGTCAATCCGGGAGAGTTGGCATCCGGTCCAGGCTCACAGCGCATGCGCCCTGCGGCACCTTGTCCTCTGTAAAGATGGCGGCCGGTAACCTGGGCCTGTCACCGCTCAGCTCTCACTCTATTCGGTGCCCATTAAGACCGCACCGTTAACTTTTTACTCGGGAGTTGAAGCCTCCTCAGGGTTTTTCTGAAGCCTCCCCAAGTCACTCCGCTGCTTCTATTGCTTCCCGGCTACCCACCGGCTCCATTTCTTTGCACACATGAAGTGTGTGAGTGATCTCCCTCTGAACAGCACATTAGATTAATTAATGACTAACTCATATTTATTGTTATCCAGTGTAAACACCTTCCACTTGTCTATCATATCAAACCTTTTCATAATCTTGCAGGATTAGGTCATCCTTCATTCCCTTTTCCAGAGAAAAGGTGATGCCCTGCCCAATCTTTCTTGCTGGGTATAACCTGCCAGTTCAGGCATAATTGAAATATATTTTCCTGCATCTTCTCCAGTCCTTCGAGATCCATTTTACAATATGGAGACTTTAACTAATCTGAGCAGCAAACTCACCGGTGCACCAAATGCCTGTATGTTGCAGTATTTTAGTCATTTTACTGTCAGCTGAATGTAAGATGGGACAGAACAAGATCCAACGAGCCAGTCTGTAACACTGCAGAGCATCTACAAACTTGCCTCTTCCACTTACTGCTAAACTCTTAACCCTGTCAGTTATGGCATTAAGAATAATGTGTCAGAGAAAGACTGGATTTCAGCTCGGTGACACTGGGCCAGACTGAATTAGTTCACAGGATTGTTGAGCTAATGTATCCATATCATAAAATGGATCTGGAAGGACTGGGGACGATACAGGAAAGTGTATCAGAATGATGCCTGAACGGGCAGGTTACAGCCAGCAAGAAATGCAGAGGCTCGAGGATCCATCTAGGCTCCCCCGCTTCCATTTCATGTGTTCTTATGAACAGCACTGTAAACCATTTCCATGCAGACACAACAGATGGAACAAACACCAGTTCATCGCCATCCTTCCCATATTCCAGGATTCCAAACACACTTTCCAGGTGACCGTGATTTACTTGTACTTCTTGCTATCCAGTGTTGTGTATTCACTGCTCACGATTTGGTCTCCCCTACACTGAGGAGATTAAATCTGGATTGGGTGACTGTGGAACATCACCATTCAGTCTGCAAACATAATCCTGAGCTTCTGATCATTTTAACATTTTAATTCCCTGCCCCACTCCCACTCTGTCCACAGCCTCCTGCACTGCTCCAATAAAGCTCAAAGGAAACTCGTGGAACAGAACCTCCATACGGACATTGACCCAGGGCCGGGTTTCAAACCCGGGTCCTCAGTACCGTAGTTTTGTAAACTCTTTTTCCGGGACAATAGAAGGTTTGTATTCGGTAAATTGAGACTAAGTATTGCATCAAGGTCGGACTGAAGTCAGTTGATTCATCAGGCCCTGAGTATCATCCTTCGAATGTGGAAGGTGAAATGTTTCTCTGTTCTCAATGAGAGAAGATTTCAAACATCAGTGTGACTGAAAAAGCCCGAGACTCACACAACACATTCCCAAGTGAGAGTGTTCCAGTGAACTAACTGTGGAAACATCAATGTGACTGGAAAAGCACCGAGACCCACACAACACACACCCGAGTGAGAGTGTTCCAGTGAACTGACTGTGGAAAGAGCTTTAACCAGTTACACAGTGGGGAGGTGGTGGTGTAGTGGTATCGTCGCTGGACTAGTCATCCATAAACCCAGGATAATGATCTGGGGACCCGGGTTTGAATCCTACTACCACAGGTGATGGAATTTAAACTCAATAAAATTTCTGGAATTAAAAGTCTATGAAACCAGCTGGTTCACTAATGTACTTTCGGGAGGGAAATCTGCCGTCCTTACCCAGTCTGGCCTACATGTGACTCCAGACCCATAGCAATGTGGTTGACTCTTACCAGCCCTCAAGGGCAATTAGGGATGGGTAATAAATGCTGGCACAGCCTGCGACGCCCACGTCCAATGCATTAAAAAAATTGTTTCACTAATTGTAACTCAATTAATGATCACCACATATTTAATCATCTGTTGCAGACTTTTAGCTAATTAATAAAGTAATTTTTAATGAATACAGGGCACCATATGGCGCAGTGGTTAGCACTGGGACTGCGGCACCGAGGGCTCAGGTTCGAATCCCGGCCCTGGATCACTGTCCGTGTGGAGTTTGCACATTTTCCCCATGTCTGTGTGGATTTCAACCCCACAACACAAAATTGTGCACGTTAGGCGGATTGGCCATGTTAAATTGCCCCTTAATTTGGAAGAAAAATAATCGGGTACTCTAAATTTATACAAATAAAAGATAAATTGCCTGATCAAGGATGAGGTTCTGTTTCTCAAGTTTCCTTTGAGCTTTATTGGAGCAGTACTCTAAATTTATATGGAAAAAATACTTTTCACTGTACCTCACTGAGCCTTCTTCAAAATTCTTCATTCATGGGAGGTGGGGGTCACTGGCTGGACCAGCATTTACTGCTCATTCCAATTACCCTTGAACTGCGTGTCTTGTGAGGCTATTTCAGAGGGCACTTACAAATCAACCCCAACATTGCTGTGGATCTGGAGTAATGTGTAGGCCAGACAATGTAAGGAGAGCAGAATTCCTGAAGGACACGACGGGTTTTTACAACAATCGACAATGTCACCATTAGACTTATACTTTGAGACTTTTATTCAATTTCAATATCTATCATAGGCAGATTGGATCCCAGATCATTAATCTGGGTATCTGGATTACGAGCCCAGTAACAATACCATTACTCTACTGCCTGGCCCACACAGTCTTGGCAGAATATGATGTCCAGTAACTTCACAAAATTATGGAGTAATTTACTTTTTCAATCAAATTCTGATATCTCTGCAGTTTCTGGAAACATTTTGGTTGAAGGTGTTATTTTTAAAAATAAAGATCTAGCCTTTGCAATATAATTACCGAATACACCAATTCACTAATGACGATTAATGTTCACTACTGAATAATCATCAATGTAATTATTATTTTATGGTATGAAATCAATACATGGATAATATAGAAAAGGTACAGAAGGTGAAATGGCTGCAGGAAGCCACGTGTTAGAGGTATAAAAGTGTTTTTTGCTATGAAATCAATGCATAGTTAATATAGAAAAGGTACAGAAGGGGAAATGGCTGCAGGAAGCCACGTGTTAGAGGTATAAAAGGGCTTCCTTGACCTTGTTACCAATGATAGTGAATACACTATGAAAATAACAATTTTAAAACTAAACGTGATTACACATGCGTACTTACAACTTCTTACATTACATCAGTGAATATGTTTCAAAAGTACTTCATTGGCTTTAAAAGACTTCAGAGGGTCCAGTGGCAGTGCAAGGTTTTATAGAAATGTACATTTATTCAAGTAGCCCGCAAACTAGGATATACCCCTGTCTCTGTAAGACTTAATTACCTGCAAATGCTCGCATTCAAAGCATTGTTTCCATCTTTGACTATATATATGTTTCTAAAACATACCTCTTCATTCACCTGAGGAAGGGGCAGTGCTCCGAAAGCTAGTGATTTGAAGCTGTTGGACTTTAACCTGGTGTTGTAAGACTTCTATTCTGACAAGTGTGAGGTTTCCATTTTGGAAGGACAAATATGAATGCGGAATACAGGGTTAACGGAAGGGTTCTTGGCACTGTGGAGGAACAGAGAGATCTTGGGGTTTATGTTCATAGATCTTTGAAAGTTGCCACTCAAGTGGATGGAGCTGTAAAGAAGGCCTATGGTGTGCTAGCATTCATTAGCAGAGGGATTGAATTTAAGAGCTGTGGGGTGATGATGCAGCTATACAAAACCTTGGTAAGGCCACATTTGGATTATTATGTGCAGTTCTGGTCACCTCATTTTACGAGGGATGTAGAAGCTTTGGAAAAGGTGCAAGGGAGATTTACCAGGATGTTGCCTGGAATGGAGAGTAGGTCTTATGAGGAAAGGTTGAGGGTGCTAGGCTTTTTCTCATTAGAACGGAGAAGGATGAGGGATGACTTGATAGAGGTTTATAAGATGATCAGGGGAAGAGATAGAGTAGACAGTCAGAGACTTTTTCCCCGGGTGGAACAAACCATTACAAGGGGACATAAATTTAAGGTGAATGGTGGAAGATATAGGGGGGATGTCAGAGGTAGGTTCTTTACCCAGAGAGTAGTGGGGGCATGGAATGCACTGCCTGTGGAAGTAGTTGAGTCGGAAACATTAGGGACCTTCAAGCGGCTATTGGAGAGGTACATGGATTATGGTAGAATAATGAAGTGTAGAATAATGTAGATTAATCTGTTCTTAAGGGCAGCACAGTAGCATTGTGGATAGCACAATTGCTTCACAGCTCTAGGATCCCAGGTTCGATTCCTGGCTTGGGTCACTGTCTGTGCGGAGTCTGCACATTCTCCCCGTGCGTGCGTGGGTTTCCTCCGGGTGCTCTGGTTTCCTCCCACAGTCCAAAGATGTGCTGGTTCGTGGATTGGCCATGATAAATTGCCCTTATGTGTCAAAAATTGCCCTTAGGGCTATAAGCTGAACTTAGGAAAGAGCGAGGTATTTGTAGTGCACCCGGGAGATCAGGAGGAGGGAATTGGGAGGCTCCCCTTCAGGAGGGCAGTGAAGAGTTTCAGGTACCTGGGGGTGCAGGTGGCCAGGAGTTGGGGGGCTCTTCATAAGCTTAACTTCACCAGACTAGTGGAACAGATGGAGGAGGAATTTAAAAGGTGGGACATGGTGCCGCTATCGCTGGCGGGCAGAGTGCAATCCGTCAAAATGACGGTTCTCCCGAGGTTCTTGTTCCTCTTCCAGTGCTTGCCCATCTTTATCCCTAGGGCCTTTTTTAAAAGGGTGACCAGCAGCATCATGGGATTTGTTTGGGCGCATGGCACCCCGAGGGTGAAGAGGGTCTTCTTGGAGCGGAGTAGGGATGGGGGGGGGCTGGCGTTGCCCAACCTCTCGGGGTATTACTGGGCGGCCAACGTGTCGATGGTGCGTAAGTGGGTGATGGAGGGGGAGGGGGCAGCATGGAAACGGATGGAGAGAGCGTCCTGTGGGGATACAAGCCTGGGGGCCCTGGTAACGGCGCCGTGGCCGCTCCCTCCCACGAGGTATACCACGAGTCCGGTGGTGGCGGCTACCCTCAAGATTTGGGGGCAGTGGAGGCGACATAGGGGAGAAGTGGGGGGCTCGATGGAGGCTCCGTTAAGGGGGAACCATAGGTTCGTCCCGGGGAACATGGATGGGGGATTTCGGGGATGGTATAGAGCGGGCATTAGACAGCTGAAGGACCTGTTTATTGACGGAAGGTTTGCGAGCCTGGGGGAGTTGGAAGAGAAATTTGGGCTCCCGCCGGGAAACATGTTTAGATATCTGCAGGTAAAGGCATTTGCTAGACGGCAGGTGGAGGGATTCCCTGCGCTCCCCGCGAAGGGGGTGAGTGACAGGGTGCTCTCGGGGGTCTGGGTCGGGGAGGGGAAGATATCCGATATCTACAAGCTTATGCAGGAGAAGGAAGAGGCGTCAGTAGAGGAGCTGAAAACGAAGTGGGAGGGGGAACTGGGGGAACAGATCGAAGACGGGACATGGGCTGATGCCCTGGAGAGGGTAAATTCTTCCTCCTCGTGTGCGCGGCTTAGCCTCATTCAATTCAAGGTGCTGCATAGGGCCCACATGACTGGGACGAGGATGAATAGGTTCTTTGGGGGTGAAGATAGGTGTGCCAGGTGCTCGGGGAGTCCAGCGAACCATGCCCATATGTTCTGGGCATGCCCGGCATTGGAGGAGTTCTGGAAGGGGGTGGCGAGGACGGTGTCAAGGGTGGTGGGATCCAGGGTCAAGCCAGGATGGGGACTCGCGATCTTTGGGGTTGGGGTAGAGCCGGGAGTGCAGGAGGCGAAAGAGGCCGGTGTGCCGGCCTTTGCGTCCCTAGTAGCCCGGCGAAGGATTTTGCTACAGTGGAAGGACGCGAGGCCCCCAAGCGTGGAGACCTGGATCAATGACATGGCGGGCTTTATTAAGCTTGAGAAGGTTAAATTCGCCCTGAGAGGATCGGTGCAAGGGTTCTTTAAACGGTGGCAACCTTTCCTCGACTTTCTGGCTCAACGATAGGGTACTGGGACAGTAGCAGCAGCAACCCGGGGGGGGGGGGGGGGGTGGGGGGGTGGGGGGGTGGGGGGGGGGGACGTTGATTATGTTAGCTTATTTTATTTAAATTTGATTTATCTAATTTTAATTTATGGTTAAGTTCTCTTGTTTGGGGGGGGGGGTGGGGGAATCTGATACATGTGATGTTACGGTATGGGGGGAATTGTGGGTGTTATGGGGCTGTTAGTTGCATATTACTGCTTTTTGCTATACTTTTTGTTATATTTTCTGCAAAAAATTCCAATAAAAAAAAAATGGAAAAAAAAAAAAAAAAAAAATTGCCCTTAGTGTTGGGTGTGGTTACTGCGTTATGGGGTTGGGTGGAGGTGTTGACCTCGGGTAGGGTGCTCTTTCCAAGAGCCGGTGCAGACTCGATGGGCCGAGTGGCCACCTTCTGCACTGTAGATTCTATGATAATCTAGGATAAAAGTTGGGCACAGCATTGTGGTCGAAGGGCCTATTCTGTGCTGTATGTTTCTATGTTCTGTCTGTTGGATGAAGCTGAAAGGTTTACTCCATCTCAGGGGGCGGTGCTGGAGGACTAACCGGGAGCGGCTGGTCCTCCAGCCAATCAGAGTGAATGGGAGGCGGAGCAAAGCCGGGAGGCGGAGCAAAGCCGGGACTCTCGCTCTGTACGCATGCGCCAGGCCACCCGGGCCTATCTCGGTGAAAAGCCCGAGCACCTTTCGCCGGTTCAACTGCAAATCCGAGATTCGTATTCGGGGTGACACGGAGTGTTTATGAAGCCTCCCGACCCATCCGCCGGCTCCATCCCTCCCTCATGACTCACCGAGCGGGATCTGACCAGGAATCTCACCAGGAATCTCCAGCCCACGGCCTGAATCCTGAACTCGGCACATCACATGCGACACCTCACGTGGGAGACCGGGCTCACACCCCGCCCCTCATTCACTCCGATTGGTTGGAGGACCCGCTACAACCACTCGGTCCTCCAGGCCCATCCCTCTCTTCCTATTGGATCAGAGCTGCCGTCAATCATTCCCAGGGCATTGTGAGTTCGGGCATGCGCAGTGCCCATGCTGGACTCGGCCGGGAGGTTTCACTGAAGCTGTTTTGGTGCTTTAGACATAGACATAGAACAGTACAGCACAGAACAGGCCCTTCGGCCCTCAATGTTGTGCCGAGCCATGATCCCCCTACTCAACCCACGTATATGTCTGATGTTGATGTTCGTTTTTTGTTAATGATTTTGTGAGTTTTGAGACCTGCACATTTATGTTCATGTGCAGGATTAAGCCAGCATCTGCCTTAGCATGATGCTGGGTGTGAAAAGAACTAAGCAAAAGAAAATAAAGTAAATAATGGATAAAACAAAAGAAGGGAGTGCTGCTGAAACAACGAGTGGAGCACAACCCAAATGGAACAAGAAAGGGAACAGAAACTTATCTAAAACCTGTCAAATTAGAGTGTGAAAATCGGGGTAGATAAGGCAATCCAACCCCTGCGGCGCCCACCGAGCACGGAAATCTTCCAGTGTGCCCGTGGACACCGCATGCTCCCTCTCCAGGGACAGCCGGCCACGAACGAGGCCGCGGAAGAGGGGCAGACAGTCGGGCTGGCCGACCCCCTCGCTTGCCCGCTGCCTGGACCGATAAATGGCTAGTTTGGCCAATCCCAGGAGCAGGTTCACGAGGGCATCCTCCGCCTTCCCCACCCCTCGCCGCACCGGGTGTCCATAGATCAGGAGCGTGGGGCTGAGGTGCAAATAAAACCTCAGCAACAACGTCAAGAAATCAAAGAGGGAGTGCAGCCTGGGACAGACAACATAAACGTGCTCCACGGTCTCCACCAGGCCGCAAAAGGAGCAGGACTCTGGCAGAGCCGTGAAGTGGCAGGTTTCACTGAAACCCGGTGGAGGCTCCAAACCCCAATAAGAAGTTTCCCGGCCCGGGTTTGCATCGAGCGGGGGGACAGCTGCGGCCTGCTCCCGGTGACAGGCCTGAGTTAACGGCCACCGTCTTTATAGATGCTGCAAACCCGCAGGGGGCAAAACATCAGAGATAGAGTTTGTTGTGAAACCAATGGGATATTGTAAAACAGGAGGTCAGGGTTACAGTCAACAACAACTTCTATTTATATAACACCTTTAACATCATAAATCATCCCAGTCAACTTCACAGGAACATTGTAAAACAAAGTGAGACACCCAGACACAAAAGGAGATATTAGGACAGGTGACCAAAACTTGGTCAAAGAGGTGAGTTTTAAAGAGTCTGAAAGGAGGTAAGTGAGGTGGAGACAGGGCGGTTCAGGGAGGGAATTCAGTGCTTGGGGCCGAGGGAACTGAAAACTATGGCGGAGTAATTAGAATCGGGGGGTGTACAAGAGTCCAGGATCAGAGCTGTGCAGATATCTCAGGGGGTTGTGGAGCTGAAGGAGATGACAGACACAGGAAGAGACAAGTCCATAGAGGGATTTGAAAACAAGGGTGAGAATTGACTGGGAGCGAATGCAAGTCTCGGAGCACAGGGATCACAGGGGGAAGGAACTTGCTGTGAATTAAGACATGGGTAGCAGATTTTGGATGGCTTTAAGTTTACAGAGGTAGAATGTGGGAGAGCAGCCAGGTATGTAATGGAATTGTCGAATCGGGAGGTGACGATGGTAAATTGCCGTATTATCTAAAAAGGTTAGGGGGGGGGGGGTTACGGGGATAGGTGGAGGTGTGGGCTTAGCTAGGGTGCTCTTTTCAAGAGACAGTGCCGATTAGATGGACCGAATGGCCTCCTTCTGCACTGTAAATTCTATGAGGTCAAAAGCTCATATTGGATCAAGTATGAAACCAAATTTACAAAGAGACTGGCTGAGTCTCAGACTGTTGTCAGGGAGAGGGATAGAGTCGGTACTTCAGGAATGGAGTTTGGAGCAGGGACCGAACAGTGGATTCAGTCATCTCCATATTTGATTGAAGTTATTTAGTCAGTAGGAAAAGAACCAGAATGGACCCCGAGTCTGATATCCGGTATAACTTAGTTCGAGCGGGCGAGGAAGAACAAAGGAAACCCTGGAAGATTTGGAGAAACGACCTTCGCGCGATTGCTCATCAAATCTCCACATGGTCAGTTCTGGACACAAGGTTCACATTTGTTATTCTGTCTGCTCAGTCAGGGTGATTCAGATTAATGTCTGTCACAACTCATGAATGAAGTGACTTATGAAGAATATTCTTACCTCTAATTATATAACTTTGGTAAAAGGATACAGAAATAATGATCTAATACTTTATTTGGATTTCAGCCCAGGGAGGAGGGAGAGTGTGTGGGACAGGGATTTACAGCTTTGGGGAAAGAAGAGAGACTAAAATATTCCGCTAAAACTGGAATTAACTGTTCAGAATTTCTATCCCATACTGATAGGGTGGAGGTGTGTACTTGAGAAGGGTGCTCTGTTCAAGGGCCAGTGCAGACTCGATGTGCCGAATGGCCTGTTCTGCACTGTAAATTATATGATTGTGGAAGTTGGATGTTAAATAGTTTCATGAGAATTGGCTCAAAGGAGCAACGGGTAAGTCTCACAGACAAGATGAACACTGAGAGAGCATGATGGGAAACAACAGGTAAAGAGGGGAAAGATGTGAGTTCAGAATTTGGACAAGAAAGTCTTTGAGGCAGTTCTTCTGAGTGGTTTAGTGGAAGAGGAGCTGTAGAATCAGCTGATCGGATTGTTTCAATGGGTGGGGTTTTCAAATCCTTGCTGCTGGCTGGATCTTCCAGTCCCACAGGTCGCTCAGTCTGCTGTTCTGGTTCATTGGTTGTCTCATTGGGTTCGCTGTAGGCCTCTTGGGGTCTGTGGAATGAGGTCTGTGCCTCATTCGCCTGATGAATTCGCTGGAGCGGAGAAACTATGACATCTTCTTTGCAGCCTTCAACACATCATCGATGAAGACGAACATCTTGCCAAGACCATCAACACTGCTTGCCTCCAAACAGCCGCACAACCTCAAACAGACTATTGATTGCAGCAAACTACCCAGCAGTCAGGATAACAGCGATCCGGACACCACACAACCCTGCCATGGCAACCTCTGCAAGACGTGCCAGATCATTAACATGGGTACCAACATTACACGTGAGAACACGTGTAATGGTGCGACTCGGCCAACATTATATACTTCATACTCTGCAGCAAAGGATGTTCAGAGGAGCGGTACATTGGCGAGGCCAAACAGATACTGCGACAATGGACGAACGGACATCGCGCAACAATCGCCAGGCAGGAATGTTCCCTTCCAGTCAGCGAACACTTCAGCAGTCGAGGGCATTCAGCTCTGATCTTTGGGTAAGCGTTTGGCCTTCATGACGTGTGAGAACACAGAACGCAGAATGGCTGAGCAGAAACTGATGGCCAAGTTCCGCACACATGAGTACGGCCTAAACTGGGACCCTGGATTCATGTCACATTACATGTGCTTGTGAAATCCTGCCAACTGTCCTGGCTTGAGACAATTCACACCTCTGTAACCTGTGATTATCCCTCTCTCTAGTCGCTCCGTATGGACCTGTAAAGACAATTACCTGCAAAGACTCGCATTCAAAGTACCAATTTGCATCATTGAATTTTTCTACATATTTGTTTGTGGAACCCACATCTTCATTCACCTGAGGAAGGAGCTGCACTCTGAAAGCTAGTGATTCTAAACAAACCTGTTGGACTTTAACCTGATGTTGTAAGACTTCTTACTGTGCCCAACTCAGTCCAACGCCGGTATCTCCACATCATAAATGAGAAGTATTTAATGCTTCTGCTAGTTTTGAACCAGACACCTTTTGCGCATTAGGTGAATGTGATAACCTCCATGCTACAGAAACAGCTGGAAACACAGTACTAATGGACCTGTGCAACGTTCAACTGCACAGTCTTGCTGCAGCTTTCAATGGTTCGGCTGGGAGGCCGGGTCACTTATTACATGAAGACAGCTGTTCCTTTAAAACAGATGTCTCAATTTGTAAGACCATAAGATATAGAACTTATATTGAACTTTAGCATTTGTTCAGTAAATATCTAACGGAACAATGCTCTCTGTTCAATCATTAATGCATCATTCTTATCTTCCTACAGAAAATTTCCACCAATTTTACTCAACATTTGTTTATTTAATGTTGAACATCTGTATATTTACTTGTTATATATGACTTAATTTTGAATTGAATAGCTCTCGAGTCTTCACCCTGAATAACTCTGAAATATATACCATTGAATTGCAAACATGACTGACCAAGAAAAGAAACCTTTTCACTGGGTAACACAAATCCCATGAATCTTTGTTCAGTTTGACCACAGACAGCTTTCAAACAAAGTCAAATATAGTTAAATGGAAGTGAATTGAGAATTATGTGATGCTTATATTTGACCCCTCTGTGTTTTGGTGTGAAACGTTTTGCAGCCTAAATACTGTTCATGTATAAGAAAGGAGGGGTGACAGCAAATCCGCACTGAGCCTGGATTTCCTCATCTCCCTGAGTGGCTTTTCCTGTTTCTCCACCATGAAGGCCAAATCTTTCACAAATGTGGTTCAGTTAAATCTCTAACATTTCCTCTAATTCAGTTAGTGTATCATTTGTACACATGGTAAGGTAACGATCAGAATGCTGTACAGACTAAGTTATCACAGAGTTACATTGGACTCTCTTGGAATTACGCTTATGTGCGACTGGCCTCGTGTATGCCTAACAACCTTCTGCTGGTAGCCGGATGTCACCTGACTGATGCCTGATGCCACCTACTGGTGGGAGGTCACACTGCTGAGTACATGTAATATTATATACAGGCTTATCACCACATCTCGTAACTTCTCAAAATTATCGAGTAATTTATTTTTTCAAACAAATTCTGATAGCCCTGCAGTTTCTGGAAACATTTTGGTTGATCGTGTTATTTTTTTTAAAAAATCTAGTCTTTGCAATATAATGACCTAACACACCAATTCACTGATCATAATCAATGTTCACTACTGAATAAACTTGAATTTAATTATTGTTTTTTGCGATTAAATCAATACATAGTTGATATAGAAAAGGTACAGAAGGTGAAATGGCTGCAGCAAGGCACATATTAAGAGGTATAAAAGGGCTTCCTTGACCTTATTTCTCAAGCCAGTGAATACATTATGAAAATAACAATTTACGGGCAGCAAGGTGGCGCAATGGGTAGCACTGTTGCCTCACGCCGTCGAGGCCCTAGGTTCAATCCCGAACCTGGGTCACTGCAGTGTGGAGTTTGCACATTCTTCCCGTGGTTTTGTTGGTCTCACCCCCACAACCCAAATATGTGCAGGGTAGGTGGATTGGCCAGGCTAAATTGTACCTTAATTGGAAAAAGTGAATTGGGTACTCTAAATTTTTTTTATAATGAAAATAACAATTTTAAAACTAAATGTGATTACACATGCATACTTAGCTTCCTACATTACAACAGTGAATATATTTCAAAAGTACTCCATTACCTTTAAAACTCTTTCGGAGGTGCAGTGCGAGTGAGGTTTTATAGAAATGTACATTTGTTCTAATTGTCCGCAAACTTGGATATATTACACTTGGTGTCCTCACCAGAATAATTGATAAAGATTGAGTCTTAATTTTGTGCCAGAACCATGTCATTGACACCTTTGAATATTCTACGAAAATCCAGACACACCATATGCACAATTATTTGTTGTAAAACACAGCGAGTTGTTGTGATTTGTAATGCACTGTCCATAAATGGTGCTGGAATCTCACTGGACTGTAACTTCCAAAAGGGAATTTAATGCATTCTGAAAAGAAAACAAAATAGTCAAACTATGGGATTAAATGGGTCGCTGTACAAAGAGCTGGAATGGAATAAATGAGCCAAATAGACTCCTCTGTGCTCCAGCAGCCTTGTGTCCATGTGAAGGGAATGGGAACAACCTGGAACCTACTGCCTATGAGGTCGGAGTTGCAGAGATGACGGAAGGATTTCAATAGGAAATTAGACGGTTACTGAGAGAAATAAACCAACAGAGATTTGGGGATAGAACGGGGCAATGGACAGACTGGCTTCCTCCACAGAGAGCCGACATAATCGCACAAGACTGAATGGCACCATTCCCCACCCTCCAGATGCTGTGATCTCAGGAGAGAAATTCAGCTGCTCCATTCACTCCAACTGACTGGAGTCACTTATCTCTGGTGCCATCTAAGTGGCTGCTTTAGCACAGGGCTGAATAGTTGGCTTTATAGACTGAGGCAGGCCAGCAGCACGGTTCAATTCCTGTACCAGCCTCCCCAGGCACCGGAATGTGGTGACTGGGGGCTTTTCACAATAACTTCATTTGAAGTCTATTTCTGACAATAAGTGATTTTCATTTTCCATTTCATTCTCGTTAATGTCCTCTACATCCTAACTATAGGGCTGTTTAGCACACTGGGCTAAATCGCTGGCTTTGAAAGCAGGCCAGCAGCACGGTTCGATTCCCGTAACAGCCTCCCCGAACAGGCGCTGCAATATGGCAACTAGGGGCTTTTCACAGTAACTTCATTGAAGCCTACTCGTGACAATAAGCGATTTTCAATTTTCAATTTCAATTTTCAACTAAGAACTTCACATCTTTCCTAAAGTATATATAGGATTCCATATATAGGATTCCATTCTAGAGGGATAGAATTGAAAAGCACGGAGGAAATGTTCAACTTGTTCAGAACCAGGGTTAGACTACACTGGGAGCACTGGCAACATTGGTGATCTCCATTTAGAAAAAGGAAATAGGAGCACTGGATAAGGTGCAACAAAGATTCATAATGTACAGAACTGAGAGCATTTAACACTCAGGAAAGGCTGGGGCTGTTTTTTTCTGGAAAAGAGAAGACTGATGGGTGATCTGATGGAAGTCTTTAATATTATGAAGGGATTCAATGAAATGAAATGAAATTCAATAATCTAATAGGAATTTCAGCAGAAACCTCTTTACCCAGTGAGTGGTGAGAATGTGGAACTCACTCCCACAGTGAGTGGTTGAGGTGAACAGCATGAATCCATTGAGCGTAAAGCTAGATACATACATGAGGGAGAAAGGAATAGAAGGCGATACTGATGGGGGAGATGTAGAGGGGCGGGTGGAGGATCATGCGGAGCATAAATACTGACACAGACCTTGGCTAACCTCAGCCGGTATGTGCACCTCATAACCTGATAGTTTTTTTCTGTGAGAAGCACCAAGATAAATTAAACAAAAGGACCATGTAACCACCTTAGCCCATCTTCATGGCAATGTGGCATGATTTTTGGGGTTTCCAAACAGAAAAGAGAATGAAACATCTTCTAACCTCCAAACACCCTTTCTCTCTTTGATCCTTGTGAAATGTTGAACGAGATATTCGCAAGAAGGCTCAGAGAGAATCACCCCACTGGAGACGAAGCCGTGAGACCGACCAGACCAGCAGAAAGAAACCCTCTGACCATCCCCATTGACCAACAGAATGAACAAAATGCAGACAGTGCGATGAATTACAAAATCCCTTCGCACATTGAGGACAGGTGAACGGCCTCTCCCCAGTGTGAACTCCTTGTTATGACTGCGGACGGCATAACCGAGTGAATTGCGCCAATAAGACGTAAACTCATGTGATATAATGGGAATTATGGAGACATGGCTGCGGGGATGGGAACTGAATATATTCAGTATTTAGGAAGGGAGAGACAAAAAGGAAAGGCAGTGAGGGCAGTGCTGATCAATAATAACTTTTATGCTTGTCACAAGTAGGCTTACATTAACACTGTAATGAAGTTACTGTGAAAATCCCCTAGTCGCCACACTCCGGCACCTGTTCAGGTATAATGAGGGAGAATTCAGAATGTCTAACTCACCTAAGTCTTTCAGGACTTGTGGGAGAAAACCGAAGCATCTGGAGGAAAACCAGCAGACATGGTGAGAATGTGCAAACTCTGCACAGACAGTGACCCAAGCCAGGAATCGAACCTGGGACCCTGGCGTTGTGAAGCAACAGTTCTAACCACTGTGCTACCCATGAGGCCCATGGTTAACGAGGAAAACAATACAATAGTGAGGAAGGATATTAGCTCTGACAATGTGGAATCTGTATGGGTAGAGCTGAGAAACACCAATGGGCAAAAACATTAGTGGGCATCGTATATAGACCCCCAAACTGCAGTGGTAATGTTGGAAATGGCATAAAACAGGAAATTAGGCTGTTTGTAAAAGTTTCTATCGGTAAGGGAAGAGAAAAAGATTGGTGAAGACAAATGTAGGTTCCTCACAGTCAGAAACAGGGGAATGTATAACAGGGAACAAAGAAATGGCTGAGCAAATAAATACATACTTTGGTTCTGTCTTCACAAATTAGGTGCTGGTTTAGCACAGTGGGCTAAACAGCTGGCTTGTAAAGCAGAACCAGGCCAGCAGAGCGGGTTCAATTCCCATACCAGCCTCCCCGGAATGTGGCGACTAGGGGCTTTTCACAGTAACTTCATTTGAAGCCTACTTGTGACAATAAGCGATTTTCATTTCATTCATTTCACATATCAGACACCAGAAATGTTGGGGAACGCCGCAATTAGTGAGAGGGAGGAACTGAAGGTCATCAATATTAGGAGAGAAATGGTGTTTGTGAAATTGATGGGATTGAAAGCTGATAAATCCCCAGGGACTAATAATCTGCAGTCCAAAGCACTTAAAGAAGTGGCTGTCGAAATAGTGGATGCATTGGTGGTCATCTTCCAGGATTCTATAGACTCTGGAACAGTTCCTGCAGATTGGAGGGTGGCTTATGTAACTCACTATTTAAAAAGCGATATAGAGAGAAAACCAGGAATTATAGACTAGTAAGCCTGACATTGACAGTGGGGAAAATTCTAGAATCCATTATCAAAGATTTTATCACAAAGCACTTCGAAAACAGTGGCAGGATCGGACAGAGTCAGCATGGATTTATGAAGAGGAAATCATGCTTGACAAATCTACTGGAATTCTTCGAGGGTGTAACTGGTAGAGTTGATGAGGGGCAGCCAGTGGATGTGGTATATTTGGACTTTCAGATGGCTTTTGACAAAGTCCCGCAGAAGATATTAGTGTGTAAAATTGAAGCAAATGGGATCAGCAGTACTGTATTGAGATGGATAGAAAACTGGTTGGCAGACAGGAAACAAGGTATAGGAATTAATAGGTCTTTTTCAAATTGTAAGGCAGTGACTAGTGGGGTACGGCAGGGATCGGTGCTCGATCCCCACAGTCACAATATATATTAATGATATTTTAAAATATTTAAAGTACCCAATTCTTTCATTTCAATTAAGGGGCAATTGAGCGTGGCCAATCCGCCTACCCTGCACATCTTTGGGTTATGGGGGTGAGACTCAAGCAGACATGGGGTGAATGTGTCTCCACACAGACAGTGTTCCTGGCAAGATTGAATCCTGGTCCTCAGCACCGTGAGGCAGCAGTGCTAACATCTGTGCCACCCTGTTTTTGCACTGAGTGCTGAGCTTGTGGCATTTGAGTGCTACAGTGAGAGTTTGGTGACTGAGGGAGTATAAGGGTTATTTAAAGTCTAGTATTTCTTTTATTTAGTTAATTAACTTAAAAGTTGCTGTTTGGTCTATAAGAAGGTGAATTTTGAATCAGCTTTAAACAAGGTTCTACTTGGACTTACTTGCAGCTGGAGCTTGTTAATTAGTTAATTGCATTAGGCCAGTTTTAGAAGCTAGAGTCACAGTATAAATAGGGGCTAGATACAGTGCAGACTTTGTTTGCACTGAGTGCTGAGCTTGTGGCATTTGAGTGCTACAGTGAGAGTTTGGTGACTGAGGGAGTGCTGAGCGTGTGGCATTTGAGTGCTACAGTGAGAGTTTGGTGACTGAGGGAGTGCTGAGCTTGTGGCATTTGAGTGCTACAGTGAGAGTTTGGTGACTGAGGGAGTTAGGTGAGGAGGGAGTAAGGTGCTCCTTACATTTCATTTCCTATATTTATCAAAGAGCGTGAAGGGAACCAGGAGTTTAGAGGACAGCTGACTGGGAGCAGAGTCGGAGGGCGGAGGTCCAGTTGGTCCACAGGGCAGCTAATTCTGTAATGTAAGAGGGGATGGAGGCTAGGGCAGTTGCATGCTCCTCCTGTAGGATGTGGGTGGTGAGGGATACCACTGGTGTCCCCGCTGACTATACCTACGGGAAGTGCACCCAACTCCAGCTCCTCAGAGACCGTGTTAAGGTACTGGAGCTGGAGCTGGATGAACTTCGGATCATCCGGGAGGCAGAGGGGGTCATAGAGAAGAGTTACAGGGAGGTAGCCACATCAAAGGTACTGGACAAGAGTAGCTGGGTTACAGTCAGGGGAAAGAAAACTAACAGGCAGACAGTGCAGGGATCCCTCGTGGCCATTCCCCTTCAAAACAAGTATACCGTTTTGGATGCTGTTGGGGGGGATGACCTACCGGGGGAAGGCCCCAGCGGCCAGGTCTCTGGCACTGAGTCTGGCTCTGGGGCTCAGAAGGGAAGGGGGGAGCATAGAAAAGCAATAGTAATAGGAGATTCAATGGTTAGGGGAATAGATAGGAGATTCTGTGGTCGCGAGCGAGACTCCCGAAAGGTATGTTGCCTCCCGGGTGCCAGGGCCAGGGATGTCTCTGATCGTGTCTTCAGGATCCTGAAGGGGGAGGGTGAGCAGCCTGAAGTCGTGGTGCACATTGGTACCAACGATGTAGGTAGGAAAAAGGGTGTGGAGGTAATAAACAAGTTTAGGGAGTTAGGCTGGAAGTTAAGGGCCAGGACAGACAGAGTTGTCATCTCTGGTTTGTTGCCGGTGCCACGTGATAGCGAGGCTAGGAATAGGGAGAGAGTGCAGTTGAACACGTGGCTGCAGGAATGGTGTAGGAGGGAGGGCTTCAGGTATTTGGATAATTGGAGCGCATTCTGGGGAAGGTGGGACCTGTACAAGCAGGACGGGTTGCATCTGAACCAGAGGGGCACCAATATCCTGGGTGGGAGGTTTTCTAGTACTCTTCGGGAGGGTTTAAACTAATTTGGCAGGGGAATGGGAACCGGATCTGTAGTCCAGCAAATAAGGTAGACGATAGTCAGGACGCCAAAGCACGTAGTGATGCAGTGGGGAAGGTAACAATGACAAAGGAGAGTACTTGCAGGCAAGGAGATGGGTTGAAGTGTGTATACTTTAATGCAAGAAGCATCAGGAATAAGGTGGGTGAACTTAATGCATGGATCGGTACTTGGGACTACGATGTGGTGGCCATCACGGAAACTTGGATAGAAGAGGGGCCAGAAATGGTTGTTGGAGGTCCCTGGTTATAGATGTGTCAACAAGATTAGGGAGGGATGGTAAAAGAGGTGGGGGGGTGGCATTGTTAATTAGAGATAGTATAACAGCTGCAGAAAGGCAGTTCGAGGGGGATCTGCCTACTGAGGTAATATGGGTTGAAGTTAGAAATAGGAAAGGAGCAGTCACCTTGTTGGGAGTGTTCTATAGGCCCCCCAATAGCAGCAGAGATGTGGAGGAACAGATTGGGAAACAGATTCTGGAAAGGTGCAGAAGTCACAGGGTAGTAGTCATGGGCGACTTCAACTTTCCAAAACATTGAGTGGAAACTCTTTAGATCAAATAGTTTGGATGGGGTAGTGTTTGTGCAGTGTGTCCAGGAAGCTTTTCTAACACAGTATGTAGATTGTCCGACCAGAGGGGAGGCCATATTGGATTTAGTACTTGGTAATGAACCAGGGCAGGTGATAGATTTGTTAGTGGGGGAGCATTTTGGAGGTAGTGACCACAATTCTGTGACTTTCACTTTAGTAATGGAGAGGGATAGGTGCGAGCAACAGGGCAAGGTTTATAATTGGGGGAAGGGTAAATACAATGCTGTCAGACAAGAATTGAAGTGCAGAAGTTGGGAACATAGGCTGTCAGGGAAGGACACAAGTGAAATGTGGAACTTGTTCAAGGATCAGGTACTGCGTGTCTTTGATATGTATGTCCCTGTCAGGCAGGGAAGAGATGGTCGAGTGAGGGAACCATGGTTGACAAGAGAGGTTGAATGTCTTGTTAAGAGGAAGAAGGAGACTTATGTAAGGCTGAAGAAACAAGGTTCAGACAGGGCGCTGGAGGGATACAAGATAGCCAGGAGGGAACTGAAGAAAGGGATTAGGAGAGCTAAGAGAGGGCATGAAAAATCTTTGGCGGGTAGGATCAAGGAAAACCCCAAGGCCTTTTACACATACGTGAGAAATATGAGAATGACTAGAGTGAGAGTAGGTCCGATTAAGGACAGTAGCGGGAGATTGTGTATTGAGTCTGAAGAGATAGGAGAGGTCTTGAACAAGTATTTTTCTTCAGTATTTACAAATGAGAGGGGCCATATTGTTGGAGAGGACAGCGTGAAGCAGACTGATAAGCTTGAGGAGATACTTGTCAGGAAGGAAGATGTGTTGCGCGTTTTGAAAAACTTGAGGATAGACAAGTCCCCCGGGCCTGACGGGATATATCCAAGGATTCTATGGGAAGCAAGAAATGAAATTGCAGAGCCGTTGGCAATGATCTTTTCGTCCTCGCTGTCAACAGGGGTGGTACCAGAGGATTGGAGAGTGGCGAATGTCGTGCCCCTGTTTAAAAAAGGGAATAGGGATAACCCTGGGAATTACAGGCCAGTTAGTCTTACTTCGGTGGTAGGCAAAGTAATGGAAAGGGTACTGAGGGATAGGATTTCTGAGCATCTGGAAAGGCATTGCTTGATTAGGGATAGTCAGCACGGATTTGTGAGGGGTAGGTCTTGCCTTACAAGTCTTATTGAATTCTTTGAGGAGGTGACCAAGCATGTGGATGAAGGTAAAGCAGTGGATGTAGTGTACATGGATTTTAGTAAGGCATTTGATAAGGTTCCCCATGGTAGGCTTATGCAGAAAGTAAGGAGGCATAGGATAGTGGGAAATTTGGCCAGTTGGATAACAACTGGCTAACCGATAGAAGACAGAGAGTTGTGGTGGATGGCAAATATTCAGCCTGGAGCCCAGTTATCAGTGGCGTACCGCAGGGATCAGTTCTGGGTCCTCTGCTGTTTGTGATTTTCATTAACGACTTGGATGAGGGAGTTGAAGGGTGGGTCAGTAAATTTGCAGATGATACGAAGATTGGTGGAGTTGTGGATAGTGAGGAGGGCTGTTGTCGGCTTCAAAGAGACATAGATAGAATGCAGAGCTGGGCTGAGAAGTGGCAGATGGAGTTTAACCCTGACAAGTGTGAGGTTGTCCATTTTGGAAGGACAAATCTGAATGCGGAATACAGGGTTAATGGTAGGGTTCTTGGCAATGTGGAGGAGCAGAGAGATCTTGGGGTCTATGTTCATAGTTCTTTGAAAGTTGCCACTCAAGTGGATAGAGCTGTGAAGAAGGCCTATGGTGTGCTAGCGTTCATTAGCAGAGGGATTGAATTTAAGAGCCGTGAGGTGATGATGCAGCTGTACAAAACCTTGGTCAGGCCACATTTGGAGTACTGTGTGCAGTTCTGGTCACCTCATTTTAGGAAGGATGTGGAAGCTTTGGAAAAGGTGCAGAGGAGATTTACCAGGATGTTGCCTGGAATGGAGAGTAGGTCATACGAGGAAAGATTGAGGGTGCTGGGACTTTTCTCATTGGAACGGAGAAGGATGAGGGGCGACTTGATAGAGGTTTATAAGATGATCAGGGGAATAGATAGAGTAGATAGTCAGAGACTTTTTCCCCGGGTGGAACACACCATTACAAGGGGACATAAATTTAAGATAAATGGTGGAAGATATAGAGGGGATGTCAGAGGTAGGTTCTTTACCCAGAGAGTAGTGGGGGCATGGAATGCACTGCCTGTGGTAGTAGTTGAGTCGGAAAATTTATGGACCTTCAAACGGCTATTGGATAGGTACTTGGATTAGGGTAGAATAAGGGAGTGTAGGTTAACTTCTTAAGGGCAGCACGGTAGCATTGTGGATAGCACAATTGCTTCACAGCTCCAGGGTCCCAAGTTCGATTTCGACTTGGGTCACTGTCTGTGTGGAGTCTGCACATCCTCCCCGTGACTGCGTGGGTTTCCTCTGGGTACTCCGGTTTCCTCCCACAGTCCAAAGATGTGCAGGTTGGGTGGATTGGCCATGACAAATTGTCCAAAATTCTATGATTAACCTAGGACAAAAGTTCGGCGCAACATCGTGGGCCGAAGGGCCTGTTCTGTGCTGTATTTCTCTATCTCTATTTCTCTATCATACCGTACGCCCCCTCTCCAGGACCACCCAGGGATTGACAAGACCACAGAAGAGGAACCGACAGCCAGAGCTATCCCCTGCCTCTCTGTAAATTGCTGTTTTAATCAGGCCCAAGAGCAGGTCCAGGAGCAGATCCTGTGACTTATTCAGTCCCTCCACACTGGGCAGGCACTGATTTGGAGTGTGGGGGTTGAAGTGTAAACCAAATGGTTAAACCAGCTCAGGGGCTGGTTTAGCTCACTGGCTAAATCGCTGGCTTTTAAAGCAGACCAAGCAGGCCAGCAGCACGGTTTGATTCCCGTACCAGCCTCCCCAAGCAGGCGCCGGAATGTGGCGACTAGGGGCTTTTCACAGTAACTTCATTGAAGCCCTACTCGGGACAATAAGCGATTTTCATTTTTTCATTTTCAAATGGAGAAGCAGTCCTTCAGGTAACTATACAGGGGCTATATAGCTGATTTAGCTCAGTGGGCTAGATAGCTAGTTTTGTGATGCAGAATAAGGCCAACAGCGTGGGTTCAATTCTAATACCAGCTTACCCAAACAGACGCCGGGATGTGGCGACTAGGGCTTTTCACAGTAACTTCATTGAAGCCTACTCGTGACAATAAGCGATTTTCATTTTTTTCATTTTCAAATGGAGAAGCAGTTCCTTCAGGTAACTATACAGGGGCTATATAGCTGATTTAGCTCAGTGGGCTAGATAGCTAGTTTGTGATGCAGAATAAGGCCAACAGCGTGGGTTCAATTCTCATACCAGCTTACCCAAACAGACGCCGGAATGTGGCGACTAGGGCTAGGGGCTTTTCACAGAAACTTCATACTTGTGACAATAAAAGATTATTATTAGGGGCTGTAACCTTGACTGAAAATAATATGAGGCCCAAATTGGAGAAGCATTGCTGTCTCACGGTGCCAAAGGACCCGGCCCCGGGTCGCTGTCCGTGTGACGTTTACACATATTCCCCGTGTCTGCGTATGTCTCCCCCCACAACCCAAAAGAAAGGGGAGCTGAATTGGCCACGGTATATTGCCCCTTAGGAACATAGAACAGTACAGCACAGAACAGGCCCTTCGGCTCTCAATGTTGTGTCCGAGCAACGACCACCCCACTCAAACCCACGCATCCACCCATACCCGTAACCCAACAACCCACCCCCCCCTTAACCTACTTTTTAGGACACTACGGGCAATTTAGCATGGCCAATCACCTAACCCGCACATCTTTGGACTGTGGGAGGAAACCAGAGCACCCAGAGGAAACCCACGCACACACGGGGAGGACGTGCAGACTCCGCACAGACAGACACGAACCTGGGACCCTGGAGCTGTGAAGCATTTATGCTAACCACCATGCTACCGTGCTGCCCTAATTGGAATAAAAGAACTGGTGCTTTAAATTCATTTAAAAAAAATAAATGATATGACCCAAATACCCGTCTAGGCCGCGAACATCATGCCCAACCCGGAAAGTGGGAAATATGTTTTAAAACGTGCTGTCCTGGATTGTTTCTGACCGGACACTAGGACCCGGTGAGAACAGAAACCTGAAGCTCCGCCTACTCTCTATTGCGTCTTAAGGCCACAGCGCATGCGCTCCGCGCTGAACCAGAATGGCGACCGTTATCCATTAAGCTGTGCCTGGGGAAAAAAAGCCCAGAACTGGAAACGCGGGACTTGCAGAGTCTCATTCGGGGTTTGAGGCCCTCACCAGGTTTTAGAAACCTCCCTATCCAGATCCGTCCCCATCGCTCCCTCAGAGTTTCCGCATCCTTCCCGCTGCAGAGACGACAAAAGAGCGATTCTGCCCATCGCCATTACTTACACTGCGCCATGCTCCCATACTGGGCGATACTGCGCCTGCGCAGTACATTGCTCTGGTGTGAATAGGGGACATTAACTACCGCGGGGAATGCTGGGTAAAAACTCGCCATCGAAAATACTAAAACCAACGTGAAAGTGCTGGAAAATCAGCAGGTCTGGCCGCATGTGGAGAGGAAAGAGCTGTGATGTGGAATATTGGGGGGAAATGGGAAATTTATAAACTTAGGACCAAGTAATACATAAACCATATGTACAGACCCTTCATTATCCATCAGAAAAGATGGAGTGATGAAGTGGAGATGCCGGTGTGGGACTGGGGTGAGCATAGTAAGAAGTCTGACAACACCAGGTTAAGTCCAACAGGTTTCAAACACTAGCTTTCGGAGTACTGCTCCTTCCTCAGGTGATTATACAGGGGCTATATAGCTGGTTCAGCTCCAGTGTGCTAGATAGCTGGTTTGTGGTGCAAAATAAGGCCAACAGCGTGGGTTCAATTCCCGTAAGATGGAGTGGTGTAATTGATGGAGAATTTCAAATTCCCCAAGTATTCCAAAGCAGCAGCACTGACAGAGTCCAATGCAAAGCCAGAAGGTGGGGTGACTTGAGTGAAGCATTTCGGTGGTGCAATGGTTAGCACTATTGCACAACCCAAAGATGTGCAGGCTAGGTGGATTGGCCACGCTAAATTGCCCCTTAATTGGGAAAAACTGAATTGGGTACTCTAAATTTATTTTTTTTAAATTAATTTAAAAATGTGTGCTAGGAGCACTCACGGTGCTGTTAGGGAGAATTCCAGGAATTTCCTGGAGGAATGGCAATATATCTCCTTGTCAGGGTGGTGAGTGGCTTGGAGGGAAGTTCCAGGTGTGTGTTTTTCCCCAAGTGTCTGCTGCCCTTAATCCTTCTCGGTGGCAGTGGTCATGGATTTATTTTATTGCAGGTTTGATATAGATTTTTTTTTAAATCTTTGGAAGGACGTTAGTGAACATTTGGGAACCATTCAGCAACTTGCTTACCACTTCACCTTAGTTCCAAACCCCACAATTTACCAGATGTGTTCAGCTGAATTTCACAACTGTTTTTGTGGCTTGTTTCTCATGTTTTCTCTTTCTGTTTTCAATTAATTTTTCAGGTTATTAGAAGATGAGAAATTTCAGACAATCATAAATCAAAGACCACGTCAAGATCTGACCCAGTCCTTGATTCTTCAGGATTGAAAAAAAAATGAAATGAAAATAGCTTATTGTCAAAGTAGGCTTCAAAATGAAGTTACTGTGAAAAGCCCCTAGTCGCCACATTCCGGCGCATGTTCGGGGAGGCTGGTACGGGAATTGAACCGTGCTGCTGGCCTGCCTTGGTCTTCTTTAAAAGCCAGCTATTTAGCCCAGTGTGCTAAACAAGCCCCTAAACACAACTAACAGGGCACCTCCGGGATTTGAACACCGGGACCTCTCGCAAGCTTCAACACTGAAAGCCCGAAGCGGGAATCATATCCCTAAACCAACAAGCCACTTTCTGAATATCTGAATATCATCAGCTTTTGAACATGGAAGGAAAAAGCACTGTTCACAGTGGGGTAAAACTGCATCTGTGTTGTGTGTGTGGACAAGGTTTCAACCGTTCATCTGGCCCGATGAGACACAAGCGCAGTCACAACGGGGAAAGACCGTATAAATGTGGAGACTGTGGAAGAGGATTCAATTACCCAGTTGGCCTGGAAAGTCACCGACACACTCACACTGGAGAGAGACCTTTCACCTGCTCAGTGTGTGGGAAGGGATTCACTCAGTTGGCTGGCCTGTTGATACACCAGCGCATTCACAGCAGGGAGAGGCAGTTCACCTGCTCCTAATGTGGAAAGGGATTTACTCAGTCATCGGCCCTGCTGATACATTGGCACATTCACACAGGGGAGAGGCCGGTCACCTGCTCTGTGTGTGGGAAGGGAAGCACTGATTTCTCTGCTCTGCAGAAACACCAGCAAGTTCACACCAACAAGAGAGAGTTTAATTGATTAAACTGATTGTGGAAAGAGTTTTAAAAGACCACGCATACTGAGGGAGCACCAGTACATTCACACCGGTTCCACACCGTTCAGCTGCTCTCACTGCCGGAAGGGGTTCAGGACATCTTTCCACCTTGTGGCACATGAGCACATTCACACTGGAGACAGGCCATTCACCTGCTCTGAATGTGGGAAGGGATTTAATCGATCATCCAACCTGCAGAAACACCAACGTGCTCACAGTGATGAGAGACCGTTTAAATGCCCAGACTGCAGGAAGTGTTATAAAAGTTCTTTTTTTTAAATTTAGGTACCCAATTATTTTTTCCAATTAAGGGGCAATTTAGCGTGGCCAATCCACCTTCTCTGCACATTTTTGGGTTGTGGGGGCGAAACCCATGCAGACACGGGGAGAATGTGCAACTCCACACGGACAGTGACCCAGAGCCGGGATTGAACCTGGACGTCAGCGCCGTGAGACGGTTGTGCTAACCACTAGGCCACCGTGCTGTCCGTTATAAAAGTTCTGAGGAATTGCGGCGGCATCAACGTGTTCACTGACGAGAGAACGTTCACGTGTTCTCACATGCGGGACTGGGTTCAGGAGAAAAGGCGACCTCACTGTACACCAGCGAATCCATACTGGGGAGAGACTGTTCACCTGCCATGTGTGTGGGAAAGGATTCACTTGATTATCCATCTCGCTGCACACCAACATGTTCACATGACTGAGAGACTGTTTAAATGTTCTGACTGTGAGAAGAGCTTTAAAAGCAGAAAACTTCTGCTCACACACCAGCGTAATCACTCTGGAGAGAGACTATTCACCTGCACTGTGTGGGAAAGGATTCATCCAGTCATCCACTCTGCTGAGGCACCAGCAGGTTCACAGCGAAGAGAAGCCATTCACTTGTTCCACGTGCCGGAAGGGATTTACCCAGTCATACAACCTGCTGAGACACCAGCAAGTTCACCAGTGATTACAGGGGTGTGATTCTGCTGTTATTGCTACTGTTAATCACATTCAGGACTGTTTATTCTGATAGTTGGAGTTTATTTCTGATGTAAAGCAGCATTATTCGACTTGGTGTGTGCCCACAGCATCTCTCATTCATGTGTGAATAGATCATCATCTCTGCAAACCTTGGTTTAAATTTGCATTGAATGAACATGAAAAATAAACAGATCACAGTCCAATCTTGCAGCTGTATATTGACAGGGGAAAGCCTGTTCTGTAACTCGAGGATAAAGCTGTATAAGCTCTGAATGTTTGTAATCATCAGGTTCGAGCTATTTGATAGACAGGCTATTCAAAGCTATTAGCTTGATAGATATTGAAGGATTTACTCTGAAAGTAAACTCACCGATTTCTAACCTCAGACTCTGCTCCTGCTGTAATGGATATTCAGCATCCATCAGTGCTGATTTACAGTGAATTACTGGATGTTAATTGTTTTATGAAATATCTCTCCCCATTGGTGCTGAATTGTTGGATAACTCGGATTGCACTTGGACATGATTTGGATTTAGTTTAAAGATGTGCAGGTTAGCGGATTGGCTATGCTAAATTGTCCCTTAGTGTCCAAAGAGGTGGTTAGCTGGATTGGCTATGCTAAATTATCCCTTAGTGTCCAAAGATGTGTAGGTTAGCTGGATTGGCTATGCTAAATTATCCCTTAGTGTCCAAAGAGGTGCAGGTTAGCTGGATTGGCTATGCTAAATTATCCCTTAGTATCCAAAGATGTGTAGGTTAGCTGGATTGGCTATGCTAAATTATCCCTTAGTGTCCAAAGAGGTGCAGGTTAGCTGGATTGGCTATGCTAAATTATCCCTTAGTGTCCAAAGATGTGTAGGTTAGCTGGATTGGCTATGCTAAATTATCCCTTAGTGTCCAAAGATGTGTAGGTTAGCTGGATTGGCTATGCTAAATTATCCCTTAGTGTCCAAAGAGGTGCAGGTTAGCTGGATTGGCTATGCTAAATTATCCCTTAGTGTCCAAAGATGTGTAGGTTAGCTGGATTGGCTATGCTAAATTGTCCCTTAGTGTCCAAAGACGTGAAGGTTGGGTGGGATTACAGGGATAAGGCAGGGTAGTCGTCCCAGGTAAGGTGCTCTTTTGGAGGGTCGGTACAGACTGATGGGCTGAATGGCCTCCTTCTGATTCTGTGTCAATAAGAGGGTCTGTGTGCCTAGATAAATGGTAATTTGTAGGTGATAAACAATGTTTATGTCCTGACTTGTAGTCTGGCGTCTTCATGATTTGTGAAGAAAGATTTAATTCACTCACTTAGCAGCTTCAGGGGAATCAGACTGAGGTTTAATGAACATAATGAGCAGGAATAGGCCATTCGGTCCTTCGAGCCTGTCCTGCTATTCTTGTTTTATTTGTCCAGGGGATGTGTCTATCACTGGCTGATCCAGCATTATTGTCCATTACTAAATTGTCCTTGAACTGATTTGCCATTTCAGAGGTCATTTCTGGGGTCTGGAGTCACATGTAGGCCAGACCAGATAAGGGTGGCATTATTTACTTCCCTGAAGGGCATTAGATAGGTTTTTAACAACAATTTATAATTGTTTTCATGGTCAGCATAAGATTTTAAATTTAAGATTTTTATTGAATTCAAATTTGACCATCTGCCATAGTGTGATTCAAACCAGATCCCAGGAGCAGTCCCCTGGGTCTCTGGATTACTGACCCTGTGACAATACCACTACACCACCACCTCCTCGATCGTCACTGATTGTCTACTCCAATTCCATCTCCCTGTACTCTCCCATAGCTCTCAATTTCCTTTATACACAAAAATATATCAATTTGTCTTAACTACACTCACTGACTGAGCATCCATTGCTCTCTGGGAGAGAGAATTCCAGAAATCACAACCTTGGTGAAGAAATTGCTCATCACAATCTGAAATGGGCAACCCTTGATTCTGAGACTGAGAGTCAGTGTCCCAGATTCCCAGTCAGGAAAATAAAACATCTTCACAGCGTCTAACCTCTCCATACCTTTATGAATCATATGTTCTAATGGGATCACCTCTCATTTTTCTAACCACCACAAAATTTAGGGCCTAGTCTGATTTTATCAGCACCCAGTCACCAAGTCCCGATTAATAAGGATAGATTCTAGCATTTCGCCTACACTTGATGTTTGGCTAACTGGACGGTAGGTTCCCATTTTATCTCTCTCTACTTTTCCTGGAATAGTGAGTGTAGGATTCGTATGTTTCTACTTTTCAGTCCTTGGAAAGTAAGGAAGTAGGGTGTCTGGACCAGAGGATGTAGTCACCATTTAGTCCCATTAAGTTCTCCACTCTCTATTGTTATGGGCCAGGGTTTAGAGAACCCCAAAGCGTATCATAGAATTCACCTCGACCTACAACCTTTAATAGATTGTGGTATGGGGAGCACACGGCCCACTCTACAGGTACAGCAGAAATGGAAAAGTATTTTTTAAAGCAAAACAATGTTTATTCTATGAACTCAAGTTAACCTTTTGAAACATAGTGAACATCTTAAGCAACCATTAATTCAAATACAACCCCCAAAGAATACAACACCAAGTAATGCTTGCGCTGTCCTTTTAACATCTAGAAGACTTACAAAAACAACCTTTTAAAAGAAGATCAGGTTAAAGTCACTACTGAAAACATTTATAATTCTGAATTCACCAAATGATCAAGAGATAGTGTTTTGATGGCAGAGAGAACAGCAGAACGCCTACTTGGTCTGGCTTAGCATCCAACATCTGAAAACAAAACTAAAACACACCCTGCAGCCTGCTCAAAAACGAAAGTGAAAAGCAGACAGACAGCCTAGCTCCACCCACTCTCTGACATCACTGGAGTAGTTATCACCCATTTCTTAAAGGTAGTCTCACATGACACTATTTCTATAGGTTCCTCATTCGGACTGGATAAGGGAATCTGTACCTGCATCTGCAAAGCTGTCTGCAGCTCAGTCAGGATTCATGCAGCTTCCACTCTTCATCAATTCAAACTACATTTTCACATGGAAATTAAATGGACTTTTTCATTTTTTAAACTTTTATTCACCATTATAAATGTCAGAAAGCATCATTCAATCAACAACTTTTCTGTAATTCTATAAAATGATGTTGAAACGTGTGTCTGACTGTTTTTTTCATATACTGGCATTTGATTAACATATTTGTATTGTTGACCAATTTTTTAAAAGTTGACTCTTCCTTGTATTAATGTTGCCGTCCGCCCCTGCACTGAACCCTTAGTTCCCCTTGTAATTAGAACGTTTTTGTTTCCTACGATGATGACAGATAAAAAGTATTTGTTTTGTTTCTGTTATTTCCTTATTTCATTATAAATTTCCCCTTTATCTGTCTCTCATTGGGGCATGTTTACTTTCACTCATCGCTTCCTATCTACACACCTACAGAAATATCTGCTTTGTAAACTCCACGAGTCCAGACTCAAATTCCCATTTACATTTAATTCAGGCTGTTGTTTCTCAAGTCGATGATCCCGACCACTGTGATCCAACTCCTTTTTTTTAAATTGTTTTCTTTTTATTACTTTATCAGAGTTACAATGCCAGATCTCAGAGTGTGAACAGGGGCAAACCCCTAATCCAGCTCCTTGCCTGCTCCAAAAACCAATTCAAATTGAGTCCAATTCATGGTCCCCACGAGAGCGACATCCCAGATCCAGGCACTAGAAGGATGATGGGGGATCTTATTGTAACTTACATGATACTGTGAGGTCTGGATAGAGGACGCGAGAGCGGAGAGGATGTTTCCACTTGTAGGAAAACTAGAAGCAGAGGACACCATCTCAGGCTAAAGGACGATCCTTTAAAACAGAGATGAGGAGGAATTTCTTCAGCCAGAGGGTGGTTAATCTGTAGAACTCATTGCTGTAAAGGCTGTGGAGGCTAAATTACGGAGTGTCTTTAACACAGAGATACATAGGTTCTTGATTAATAAGGGGATCAGGGGTTATGGGGAGAAGGCAGGAGAATGGGGATGAGAAAAATATCAGCCATGATTGAATGGTGGAGCAGACTCAATGGGCCGAGTGGCCTAATTCTGCTCCTATGTCTTGTGGGCTTATTACACCTGACCTCACGCTGACCTTAGCCAAAAGGCCGAGAGGCGATGTGATTCCACTCTTAACACCACTTGAAAGATCCAGAGTGAGGAATCATTACCCGAAAAGAGGATTGAGCTCAGGAGTGATTTTAAAACAGTTTATTGGGAAGCAACAAACTGGAGTTAAATGGACAGAAATAGTGAACACTTTTTTAGGTCATGATGTGGAGATGCCGGCGTTGGACTGGGGTGAGCACAGTAAGAAGTCTCACAACACCAGGTTAAAGTCCAACAGGTTTGTTTCAAACACGAGCTTTCGGAGCACGGCTCCTTCTTCAGGTGAATCACTTTTTTAGGTGAGGATGGTTTCTGGCTCCTGGAGGACAAACAGAAGGATTGTGCCGAGTGAGTGTTGGTGTCCATGGCTGGTGGCTGCAGTGTGAAATGAAATGAAAATTTCTTATTGTCACGAGTCGGCTTCAAATGAAGTTACTGTGAAAAGCCCCCAGTCGCCACATTCCGGCGCCTGTTCGGGGAGGCTGTGTCCTCTTAACGATTCACTGGTGTTGGTGTCCATGGCTGGTGGCTGCAGTGCCCTCTGAACGGTTCACTGGTGTGAGCCAGATTTCGATGTTTGGATGAAGCCAATCACTTTGAAATCTCCTTGTTCTTGAGAGCCATTGTTAATTGTTGCACACAGTTGGGTTACGACTGGCTCATAATGTCCAATTGTATAAGTGTTAAAAATGTCTTCTTTCAGGGGCTATGCTCAAGACATTGTCCTTGGCTGAGATAACAGGTCTGTCCTGTGTTTGTCAGTCAGCAAGTTGACATAGAAGCTTTCTTCAGAATACAGAGGGAGAGCTATTTCTGGAATATGCCATAAATTTCTGATGATTTTACATAAGTCGATTAAACTGTGATTTCTTACAATCTATTACTTGGATTGAACTTGTCTCCATTCCCGGTCTGAGGGGATTTCTGGACAAGATGGGAGATGGGAAGGATAACATTCTGAACTCTCAATTCTCCACCAATTCCCATTCCCTTTCTGGGCGATAACAGAGGCTTCACTGTGTGTAATGTACAAATCAGTGAGAATTGGCAGCAAGGGCTGATCAGCACTTTCTAATCGGAAATGTTAATTAGTGGAACAAATCAGACACTGAATTGTAGATTTTGTACCAAAGGTCATTTTGTGATTGAAGGAAAAGTCCAGAACATTGTTGTGAACTAATTTCCAATGAGAGTTTCTGAATTATGGGGAAAGATCACAGACAGCGTTTCCAGAATTCTGCAGCCCCGAGAACACAATCAGCTATAGATCCAGAATAATTAATTCCAGCTCAGCTAAACAGTGGATTAACATTAGCAGAAACAAACCCCATCTGTCAGAACGAATGTTATTCGGGCCTAGTTGTCAGTAACAGCGGCAATAACAGCAGAATCCAATCCCTGAGTCACTTGTGACGTCGCTGGTGTTTCAGCAATTGGGATGAATCAATGAACCCCTTCCCACACTCGGGGCAGGTGAACGGCCTCTCCCCAGTGTGAACCCGTTCATGTCTCAGCAGTTGGGATGAATCAGTGAATCCCTTCCCACATTCGGAGCAGGTGAATGGCCTTTCCCCAGTGTGAACTTGTTCATGTCTCAGCAACTGGCATGAATCAGTGAATCCCTTCCCACACTCGGAGCAGGTGAACGGCCTCTCCCCACTGTGAACCCGCTGGTGTAATGCTAGGTTAGATGACTGAGTGAATCCCCTCCCACACAAAGAGCAGGTGAATGGTCGCTCCCCTCTGTGAATTCGTTGGTGTACGATGAAGCTGCTAGAATGCCTGAAGCTCTTTCCACAGTCAGTGCAGCTGAATGGTTTCTCCCCAGTGTGAACTCGCTGGTGTTTCTGCAGGGTGGATGAAAGCCTAAAGCTCATTCCACAGTCAGTGCAGCTGAATGGTTTCTCCCCAGTGTGAATTCGCTGGTGTGACACTAGGTTGGATGAGTTAATGAATCCCTTCCCACACACAGAGCAGGTGAATGGCCTCTCCCCAGTGTGAACCCGCTTGTGTAATGCTAAGTGTGTTGACCGAGCGAATCCCTTCCCACATACAGAGCAGGTGAATGGCCTCTCCCCAGTATGAACCCGCTGGTGTATTGCTAAGTTTGACGACCGAGTGAATCCCTTCCCACACACGGAGCAGGTGAACGGCCTTTCCCCACTGTGAGTGCGTCGATGAGTTACCAGCTGGGAGGGGAAAGTGAATACCTCCCCACATTTCCACAGTTTCTCCATGGTGCCAGTGTCCTTGTGTCTCTCCACACAGAACAAGTGTACAGTTTCTTCCCAGACAATTAAGTTATATTTTTTCAAGCTGTGTAAGTGCTACAGTCAGTTTTCAGGGACACACATTCGGGTGTTAGTGTTTCTCGGTGTTCTTCCAGTCACACTGATATTTTAAATCTTTTTCCAAATGAGAACCTTCTTCTTTCCACATTCAGAAGCTGATGATATTCAGGTCCTGAAGAATAGAGTTATTCTGTTGAATGTTGATCTGATGTTTTGTTTGAGATTTCCGATGGCAAATTCTCCTCACCTTCTAATATCCTGTAAAAGGTGTTACAAAAGTCATCACTGTCAGTCCAGGATAGAAATTCTAAACAGACAATTTTAATTTCTCTGGTATATTTTTCCCTCTCTTGTTCCCCCAAAGCAGTAAATCCCCGTCCCACACACTCTCCCTCCTCCTTGGGCTGAAATCCAAACCCATCTCACCATCTTCTACGTTACTTTCCTCAACTCCAAGTTTTCTCCCTCTCTCTCCTCTGCCAGAGTTCAGTTCTCCAAAACACCCTGAAAAAGGAAGTTCTGTCAGTCCCAGATAGACATTCAGAAAAGACCAAAATTCTTCTTGGTTTCAGTTTGCTGTGTGCACATCTTTTCCCCTTCTCACCCTGTATAGGAGTTTCCAGAATCCATGTTAGTTAATGGCGGTGGTGGCGTAATGGTATTGTCCCCCAGAACAATGCTCTGGGTCGGTCCCAGGTTCAAATCCTGCCACTGCAGATGGTGAAATTTGAATTCAATAAAAATCTGGAAAGGTTAATGGTGACCATGAAACCATTGATGATTGTTGTAAAAAAAACATCTGGTTCACGAATGCCATTTAAGGAAGGAAATCTGCCATCTTTGTCTGGCCTATATGTGACTCCCGACCCACAGCAATATGGTTGACCTTTAAATGCTCCCTCAAGGGCAATTAGGGACGGGCAACAAATGCTGGCACAGACTGCGACGTCCACATCCCATCAACGAATTAAAAAAATGTCCAGGAATCAATTCGCAAATTTCTCTCTTACTGATTTCTGAGCCTGAATGGTGGCGCATGCGTCCTCGTGTACATCGTCCAATAGAAAGATGGCGCATGCGCCTTTCTGATGCCCCCCCCCAGACAATGGCAGCCGTTACCTGAGATACTCACCAGGAAAGGTCGCTCAGCCGCAAGCACGGGTCCACTAACTGTTTATTCTGGCTTTGAATCTTCCACGGAGTGGTTATGAATTCTCTCAGGTTATTCTGCAGACTTCATCCCTCTTACTCAGCGGCTGCATTATCCAAAGCGATGGCGATCATCTCCCATCCACTCTGTCCAGTTCCAGCATCAGCACTGCGCATGCTCGTCACAGCTCTGCCCTGCGCATGGAAGTCCCCGCGAGGAAGTGCAGGGGGCGGGGCAACTATGGGGCGGGGCCGCTGTCTGCGGGGGGCGGGGCTCCTGGCTCCGAGGGGCGAGGCCACTGTCTCCGAGGGGCGGGGCTCCTATCTCCGAGTCCCGGCCCTGCGCTCTGCAAGCCGCAGACGTCACCGCGGAACAGAGTGATTCCTATTGGCTGATTCAGGAAGGTTACATTATGACGTCACAATGCGGAGATTGTATCGGAGGAAATCCACGTTTGCCCCTTTTCTAAGTCACAACTGCAGCTTAAAGTACAACAGGTTTATTTCAAATCAGAAACTTTTGAAGGAGCAGCGCTCCGAAAGCTTGTGACTTAAAATAAACCCTTCAATGAAGCCTACCGATTGGCCCACCGAGCCTGCACCGACCCACTTAAGCCCTCACTCCACCCTATCCCCATCACCCAATAGCCCCACCTATCCTTTTTGGTCACTAAGGGCAATTTATCATGGCAAGGGTAATCCACCTCACCTGCATGTCTTTGGACTGTGGGAGGAAACCTGAGCACCCAGGGAAAACTCACACAGACACAGGGAGAACGTGCAGACTCCGCTTAGTGACCCAGCGGGGAATCGATCCTGGGACCCTGGCGCTGTGAAGCCACAGTGCTATCCACTTGTGCTACTGTGCTGCCCAAGGAAGGCAAATGCAATGTTAACACTCATGTCGAGAGGGCTAGAATACAAAAGCAGGGCTGTACTTCTGAGGCTGTATAAGGCAGGTAACATTTGGAGTTTTGGGCCCCGTATCAAAGGAACAATGTGCCAGCCTTGGGAAAGGGTCCATAGGAGGTTCACAAGAATGATCCCTGGAATGAAGAACTTGTCGTATGAGGACTCTGGGTCTGCACTTGTTGAGAGTTCAGAAGGATGGGGGGGGGGGGGGGGGGGATTTTCCTGAAACGTACAGGATACTGTGAGTCCTGGATAGAGTGGATGTGGAGAGGATGTTTCCACTTGCAGGAAAAACTAGAACCAATCTCAGACACAAGGTACCATTCTTGAAAGCAGAGATTTAGGAATTTCTTCAGCCAGAGGGTGGTGAATTTGTGGCACTTTGCCGCAGAAAGCTGTGGAGGACAAATCACCGAGTGTCTTTAAGACAGTGATAGATAGATTCTTGATTAATAAGGGGATCAGGTGTTCTGGGGAGAAGGCAGAAGAATGGGGATGAAAAAATATCAGCCATGATTGAATGGCAGAGCAGACTCTATGGGGCGAGTGGCCTAATTCTGCTCCTATATCTTATGGTGTTAGATCCTGAGTTTTTATTTTCTACAATAACCTTTGATATGACAACCTATCAAATGCCTTCTGGAAATCTAAGGACAGTACATTCACCTGTTCCCTTTTAGCCACAGTACATGTGACTCCATCAAATAACTCTGATAAATTGGGTAAATATGATTTCCCTTTCACAAAACCATAATCTGCCTGATTACCTTGAATTTTTCTAACATGTTCCCTATGACAGATGTTTTGCTGACTGGCCTGTCGTTTCCAGCTAACTGCCCCCCCTCCCATTGTGAATAAAGGAGTTACTTTTGTTATTTTCCAATTTAATGGATTCCTCCCTGTATCGAGCAAATTTTGAACAATGAAACGGGTGCATCAACTCTCTCATTAGTTGCTTCTTTCAGGATCTTATGGTGAAGTCGACCCGAATCCAGGGTTTTGTCAGCCTGCAGACTCAAACATTGCTCATTAACACTTCCCTGGTGATTGTAATTTATTGAAACTCTATCTGTCTTTATATTTCTAGCCAGCTTTCTCTGGCACTCTAATTATTCCCGTCTTATTATTATTTTTGTGTTTATATTTATTCTTTATATTCTGCCTAATGTTCTGACCTGAAATCTGCCTTTGCGCTGTTACGTGCTTTTAAAAAAACATTGCTATGTCTTTAACTTTTTTAGTTAAAGACAGATGCTGTGTCCTCAACTTGGCATTTTCCATTCTTACGAGAATGTATCTATTCTGTGTATACTGAAATATCCCGTTCAATGTCTGCTACTGAATCTCTATTGACCTGACAATTTGAAAGTTCATTTTAGCTAGCTCTGCATTGATGCCCAAGTAATTGCTTTTATTTAATCTTAATTTACTCGTCTTGGATTCAATCTTCTTCCCCTCAAACTGCATGTCAAATTCAATCATTTTATAATCACTGTTACCTGGGGACGCCTTCACCGTGAGGTTATCAATTAATCCTTGTTCCACAATATCGAGTCTGGTATAACCTTTTTTTTTAATTTAGAGAACACAATTTTTTTTTCCAATTAAGGGGCGATTTAGCGTGGCCAATCCACCTAATCTGCACATCTTTTAGGTTGTGGGGGTGAAACCCACGCAGACATGGGGAGAATGTGTGAATTGCGCTTTCACGTATCTAATCGTCAGTCCAGAAGTAAAACACTCGAACACGTCAGTAACGAATATTCGTTTATTTACGGCCGGGACAAATCTCTAAGCAGTCGGGTAACCACCTTCGAGAAGTGCCAAAGTCCAAAATATGGACTGTCTCTTTATACAATCACAGTTTAGAGGTGGTCCCTTTAAATTCCTAGATACACCTATGATTTGGCAAGGATCCAGAACATGTACATATATGGAATTATTCTTCGAGGTCGGGAGGTTATTTTTGACATAATCATTAGCACAAGTCACTATCAATATTAATACAAAGGTTTTTGTATCCCATGGCCATATGGCTCAACTCACTCTAAAGACAGTCCCCCTTACATTTCAATGTTTATTTGTTCCAACTGGTCAAACGAGCTTAATTATGTTATCTCTGCAATAAAGTAACGGTCCCCATTCATTCCATTCTTTGCCTTTTTGACCTCTCTGCTTTTACAGATACGGTCAGAACATTAATTAGTACCAATGCCACACTCCCTATATTCCATCCCATAACCTTCTGACATCTTTGCTTTTACAGATACGGTCAGCAACACTCCCTTTATTTCCTCCCTTGACCTGTTGACATCTCTTTCACAGAGCTTTTCAGAACTGTTATATTAACCCTATCAGCGAAGTTCCAAATGAAATCCACTTCTACATTCCCCCCTTTGATCATTCCTTGATCACATAACACTCAGGATACTTTAGATGGAAATGAGAGCGAGGCGGAGGTACCTCCTCTACTAGGCTCCGGCAGGATGCCACTTCCTCATATAGGTCAGGGGTAGGTGGAACCAGTTTTTCTTTTTCGTCTAGGGCGGATCTCTGAAGCATCTGTGGTAATGCAGTGGCACCCAAACGGTTGCATAGGCATTTCACACCAGTAGCGAGGAGACACCCACTTTCTTAGCATAGACATAGGACATAAACAGAAAAGAATTTGCCGTTACATGGTGCGTTGCCCGCTTCCTTCTGGAAGGCGAGTAGGTGTGAGTAGTCCTTGATGGTAAAATTTGTACCCTGTCCTTATCAATGCACCGGTGGTTCCACCGGCATGTGCGGCGATCGTAGATCAGAACCATGTACGTAGTCCGGAATCGGGGCTTCTGGTCGTTGGGATGAACGGTGGTTGGGCAGGTTTTGATAGCCGTGGTGATCCATCGGAGATCTGTCGTTGTTCCACATCGTGGGGTTCCTTCTCGGCACAGGGGTGGACGTCGGCTTCCATACGGGCATCTCCTTCTTCCGGATGCAGCGAAAGAGAGCAGGGTGGCGAGTATTGTGACGGTGAAGAGGGACTTCATCCTGGTACTCGTGTTCCTAGGACTTAAAGGAAAAGTTTAGAACATCATGGATACTTAATTAACTTACAATGGTGCATATGTACCCATGCGTTCCGGCCCTCCACTTTTACTGCAGTGGGGGTAGTGAGTAGAACCTGTAGGGGACCCTCCCATCGAGGTTCCAAACCTTTACGTGTCCAATTTCGAATTAGGACATAATCCCCAGGGTTGATGGAGACGTCATGAGTAATGGAGGGGACTTCTTCCTGGGTGGCACAAACTCGGGAGTGTAATCCTTTCAAAATTCTAGTTAGTGTTAATATATAATTAGCCATCTCGGTAGTCATGTAATGGAATTGAACATTCCGTGGAACACTGCTGTCCCAAGGCGTTCGAAAGGGTCTGCCATATAGTATTTCCGCTGGGCTTAGGCGAGTTTTTCCTGCGGGAGTGGCACGTAGCTGGAAGAGTGCTAAAGGCAGGAGTTTGAGCCAAGTGGCCCCAGTGTCTGCTTGTAGTTTAGCGAGTTTAGTCTTTAGAGTCTGATTAGCCCTTTCCACCACTCCAGCGGCTTGTGGTCTGTAGGCACAATGAAACTGTTGCTTTATTCCTAGCAGAGCACAGAATTCCTTATTGATTTGACCTATGAAGTGGGGACCATTGTCAGAGCTCAGCCGGGCTGGAATTCCAAATCGCGGAACAATTTCTCGCATTAACACCTTAACTACTGTCGAGGCCTTGTTATCCGTAGTCGGGTAGGCCTCGATCCATTTGCTAAAAGTGTCCACAATGACTAACACATATTTATAGCATTGACATCTTTCCAACTCAATGTAATCCATTTGCAGGGTCTCAAATGGACCCTCAGGTAAGGGGGTTGTGCCAGGATCACAGGGGACGGCCTTACCGGGGTTGTGCTGTTAACAGATTAGGCACCGACTGCTAATTTGTTGGGCCATCTCTTGCAGTCGTGGGTGCCACCAGCTTTTTAACAATATGTCCCCTGTGGCACGAGCTCCACAGTGAGTTGCAAAGTGTACACATTCGGTCACCCAGGCTGCTAATGCATCGGTCATACATGTTTGTCCTACCGGGGTGACCCACAGCTTATTTTCGATCATATATACATCCTAAGTTTTTCCACATATTTACAGCAGTTGCAGGAGCGTCCTCCTGCATTTGGATTATGTCAGCAATGGTTGGCATAGGTTTTTCAGAGGGAGACTTTTCCAGGGGGGTTTTAGTCTGCCTCATCATTCTAGGCACCATTAGTTTGCCAGATTTAGAAATTTCTTTTGCCTTCTCGTCCGCTCTCCTGTTGCCCGTTTCCACCAGTCCTGTGCCTTTTGTATGCGCTGCGCATTTTATCACCGCTATCTTGTCTGGGAGCATAAGGGCCTGCAATAACTGGGTTACTAACTGCTGGTGTGAGATGGGTGTACCAGCGGAGGTTAGAAATCCTCTGTTTTTCCATAATTGCCCGAAATCATGTACTACCCCGAAGGCGTATCGGGAATCTGTATAAATATTAACCTTCCTCCCCTGTGCCAATATGCATGCTCGTATTAACGCAAACAATTCTGCCTGTTGGGCAGAAAAGGGAACTTCAAATGCTGCTGCTTCTACTACGTCACCGTCTTGATCGATGATTGCATAGCCAGATTGTCTATCCCCCCTTTCGCCGACGGAAGAACTTCCATCGGTGAAAAAGGAACAATCTGCACTCGGGATGGGTATATCGGAGAGGTCGTCTCGAACCGAGGAGACTTCCTGCAACAGTTGCAGACAGTCATGAGTTGGGTCGAGCATGTCTGTGGGAGGATGCGTCAAAAAGTCAGCAGGGTTGATAGTGGTGCAGTGGGCAAACTGGACTTTCGGGTTATTAAGGAGAGCAATCTCATATTTGTTCTGACGAGCCATCGTGAGATGCTGAGTCTGTAGCTGTCCCAAAAGGGCCGTAACAGAATGGGAACTATAGACAGTAATATCTTGTTGGAGGGTAATATTAGCAGCCGATTGCAGGCTGTTGTAGATAGCTGCAAGAATTTGGGTACTGATAGGATAGCCAAGGGCCACCGGATCGAGTTTAGAGGAGTAGTATGCAACCGGGCGACAGCGGTCGCCGTGGCGTTGGGTCAGGACAGCTGTGGCGCGGTCGGCAAGGACTATGCAATAGAGCTGAAAAGGGCGATCAAATAAGGGTCGACCAAGGGCAGGGGCCTGGAGGAGTGCCTCCTTGAGGCGGTTCTGCTAGTGACTGTTTGTGATCAGCGGGCACTAGGACCCTGCGGAGCCATGCAGTGTCAATTTCAACGCAGCAGTTTCGAAACTGCCCAGCACAAATTCTTTATCTGTTTATTCTGAGACCAATGTAGTTCTGAACATACTGAGTTACTCATAATACTGATCACATTCAGGGGCGGTGGCGGAGGTGGCTGTGGGGGCTGTGGAGGCTGTGGGGGCTTCTGACGTCCCCTGCAATTGAACAGATGTTCCTCATCCCCATCGTCCCCCTCCCCCCAACCTTGCTTCGCATTGCTGACCGGCGCCGGGGGGAGGAGTAGCATTCTTACGTTTCTTATATTCTTTACATTCCCTTTTTAAGACCTCTACTGTTTTAACAATTCCCCCTTCAGTGAGGCCAATACCCAATTTTGAGGCATTTTCCTGCCAGCTAGCCAGTATAGATGCATCTTTCATTAACTGACAGTATTCCCTCCACAAGGCAATTAATTTCTTTGCGGTGGGTTCTTGATAATACAGAAAAATGTGTCATTTGAAACATGAAAGTCTGGCAATATCTGGTTTAAGAGCCCACAAAAGGTTAATAGCAGCTGCAAAGAGCAGGGTTATAAAATGCAGATTCCTGCTCACAAGCAGGCTTCAGCAGAAACAATGGCTCACACCTTCATGGAATGTAACTATCTCAGAAAGCATCTGAAAAGCATGGATGAGAGTTTCAATTGCATTACGTGAGGAATGTTTAAAACAGGCAAGTCTTTCAAGTCACAACCAAGTTAAATTTTAGCATACAGCTAAGAGCAAAGTTTCACACCGTAATTGAAATAAACTCTCTTAGTAAACAGCTGGAAAGAATGGAAGATGCTCAGTCGAATTTAGTGTCAATTTAAGGGGTAAAATTCTACAAACATCAAGTTAATTAAAAGAAAATTGGAGATGACCTGGCTACGAGAAACATCATTTAAGTCAAAATCAAAGGCAAAGTTATGAACTGGGGACAATTGGAAAATTAAACGATTTGAAATCACAGAAATAAAAGTTAACTATTGAAACAAAAGCATTTTTTAAATCAAATCTGAGAGGAGACAATATGCCTGAAATGAATAACGAGTTGTAGTAAGATGTTTACATCAAAGATACTTTTAAACTATCAAAGTGAAACAAGCCCATATACAATACAGTCGTTAAAACTTAATAACTCTTCGAAAGAGAATATAAACCCAGGGGAATAAGCAGCAGCACTCTGCAACAGCAACAGGAGAGAGAGAGACGCAGCCTGCTGGAGAAAGACAAGGAAAGCAGCCGAGTTTAAACAGCTAATTCAACTCAAGAAGACCAGATTTTAAGTGGTTATTAGCTTACTTTACTTCCTTAATAACACAGGACCCAGGACACCAATGCTATTAAGGGGTAAGTAGGTAAAATTCTTCAGTGAAGGTATGGGTTACACCGGGGGATAGGCTCCGAGAACCCCGCCCGTAACTTCCAGAGAACGCTGCTGGAATCACGGCGGCAGTCCCGTCCAGAGCCCACAGCCCGTTAACCGTCCCCTAGCAATCCTGAGAACCCCGCCCGTAACTCCAGCGAACGCTGCCTGGAATCACGGCGGCTCCTCAGGCTGCCTCTAGCAGTCCTGGCAACCCCGCCCGTAACTCCAGCGAACGCTGCCTGGAATCACGGCGGCAGTCCCAGGCTGCCCACAGCCCGTTAACCGTCCCCTAGCAATCCTGAGAACCCCGCCCGTAACTCCAGCGAACGCTGCCTGGAATCACGGCGGCTCCTCAGGCTGCCTCTAGAGACGATAACCACAGGGTTCACTCACTTACCCTCTTTAAAACGGGTTCGCTGGACTGACCTGGATCTCGCAGAGGCTTCTCGACAAACCAACGGCAAGGCTGAGCAACGATCAAACTAGTAGTAGGCGAATACCAAGGTGGAAAAGAAATTTTTACTCACGTTGGGGGCCAAATTCGTCCTCTACTTTGAACGAGCTCAGTCGATTACGCCGGTTAGTTGCGCAGACCCCTCTGGAGATCCCCGTACGGGCCACCAAATGTGAATTGCGCTTTCACGTATCTAATCGTCAGTCCAGAAGTAAAACACTCGAACACGTCAGTAACGAATATTCGTTTATTTACGGCCGGGACAAATCTCTAAGCAGTCGGGTAACCACCTTCGAGAAGTGCCAAAGTCCAAAATATGGACTGTCTCTTTATACAATCACAGTTTAGAGGTGGTCCCTTTAAATTCCTAGATACACCTATGATTTGGCAAGGATCCAGAACATGTACATATATGGAATTATTCTTCGAGGTCGGGAGGTTATTTTTGACATAATCATTAGCACAAGTCACTATCAATATTAATACAAAGGTTTTTGTATCCCATGGCCATATGGCTCAACTCACTCTAAAGACAGTCCCCCTTACATTTCAATGTTTATTTGTTCCAACTGGTCAAACGAGCTTAATTATGTTATCTCTGCAATAAAGTAACGGTCCCCATTCATTCCATTCTTTGCCTTTTTGACCTCTCTGCTTTTACAGATACGGTCAGAACATTAATTAGTACCAATGCCACACTCCCTATTCCATCCCATAACCTTCTGACATCTTTGCTTTTACAGATACGGTCAGAACACACTCCCTTTATTTCCTCCCTTGACCTGTTGACATCTTTCACAGAGCTTTTCAGAACTGTTATATTAACCCTATCAGCGAAGTTCCAAATGAAATCCACTTCTACAAATGTGCAAACTCCACATGGACAGTGACCCAAGGCCAGGATTCGAACCTGGGTCCTTAGCGCCGCAGTCCCAGTGCTATCCACTGCACCACATGTCACATATCTGGTATAACCTGACCTCTGGTTGGCTCCAAAATGTGCTGATTGTAGAAACTATTGCAACTATTCTGTGAACTCCTCACCTATGCTACCTTCGACCATCTGATTTTTCGAGTCTATAAGTTGACTAAAATCCTCCTTGATTATCGCTGTACCTTTTCTGACAGCTCCCATTATCTCTTCCTTTACACTCTGTCCTACTGTGTCGTTATAATTAGGAGGCCTGCACACCACTCCCAGAAGTAAATTCTTGCCTTTATCATTTTTTATCTCAATTCAAACCACTCCTACATCCTGGTTTCCTGAGCTTAGGTCATCCCTGTCTAATGTGCCAACAGCATCAATAATTAACAGAGCCGCTCTTCCACCTTTTCCTAGATTTCTAGCCTTCCTAAATTTCACATACAGATCCTTTAGTTTTGTCCTTTTATTCTTTTTGTAGCGTTTATCTGATGTAATTTTAAATGTGTTCTCTCTGTCTCTTCCTGCCACAGTCTGTTTATCATTTCCCATATTCTTACCTTCTCTCTTGTCTTACGCTTTGCTTTACCACATCTTCCAAAACAAATCCGAAAAGATCCAACAATGGAACAGTCGGTAACAGGACATCAATCAGTCTCCTCCTATCTTAGAGAAATCAAGGACTGGAACACTGTCGTCAACATAGAGCTAATCTAATTAATCTACAGAATATTAAACTCCGGCCGAGTCACAGGAATGATTAACATCAACTGAAACAAACTCTGACAACTGTCAGAATGAACACGGTTCAGTTCAGGATGTGATTAACAGCAGCAGTAACAGAATCCAATCCCTATAATCACTTGTGAACTCGCTGGTGTTTCTGCAGGGTGAGTGAACGAGTGAATCTCTTCCCACACACACAGCACGTGAATGGTCTCTCCCCAGTGTGAATCCGCTGATGATGCAAGTTTGCAGAATTGAGCGAATGTCACCCCACACTAGGACAGGCGAATGGTTACTCTCCAGTGTGAAGTCGCTGGTGTGTCAGAAGGTTGGATAACTGAGCGAATCCCTTCCAACAGCCAACGCATGTGAATGGTTCTCCTCGCTATGCATTCGCTGGTGTGCCAAAAGGCTGGATAACTGAGTGAATTGATTCTCACACTCGGAGCAAGTAATCGGCCTCCCCCAGTGTGAACCTGCTGGTGTGTCAGAGATTAAATTTGTTTTTAAAGCTCTTCCCACAATCGGAACGTTTAAAAGGTCTCATGTGAGAGTGAACAAGTTGGTGTGCAGTCAGATGTGTTAGTCAAGTGAGTCACTTTCCACACTCAGAACAGGTGAATGCTCTCTCCCCGGTGTGACTGCATTGATGAGTTTCCAGCTCAGAATGGTAACTGAATCCCTTCCCACATTCCTCACATTTCCACGGTTTCTCAATGATGCCAGCGTCCTTGTGAATCTCATGTTGGACGATGAGTTGAAGCTTCTTCCACACACAATACGTGCAGTTTCTCCTCGCTGTGAATTGTGTGGTGTTTGTCAGGCTGTGTAACTGGTTCAAGCTCTTTCCACATTCAGTTCACTGGAACACTCTCAGTCGGGTGTGTGTGCCTCTAGTGCTTTTCTAGTCACACTGATGTTTGAAATGTTTTCCCACAGACAGAACAAACATTTCTTCCATATTCAAAAGCCAATGATATTCAGATCCTGATGAATTGAGTGACTGTCAGATTGTGATGTGATGATTGATTTGAGTTTCCTGTTTATCGATCCACTCCTTGAAACCCTGTAAAATTAGTTTACAAAGGTCAGAAATTCAGAACAGATAATTCAAGTTTCTGGGTAATAAGTTTCTCTCATTTCCTGAAGCTGCAAATCCCAGTCCCACGCTTTCCCCTTCCCACACACTCACCACAATGGTTCAAGGTCATTAATACTGAGTGCAGCTTTGAATTCCAGATTCTCCCTCGAATTTAAATTCCACCATCTGCATTAACACATCCATCAGTGAGAGAGCAGGATAGAAATGCGCCCGCCCCGCCATTCTCTCCTCCGGCTCCAGGATCAGTAAAGTGAGTTAAAGATAATTTCTCCTGAACAAATCCATTGCTCCATTTCCTTCCTGAAGCCACATTTGGCCTCTGGGGCCTGGCACCGGGAGAAAGCGGCAGCTGCCGTTGTGTTGGGTTGAGGCGGTGCCGCTAGTTTGTTGGGGGTGTTGAGGCCCCAATGGGTGTGTGTGAAGCCTCCCCTCCCACCCACTGCCCCTAACGCTGCCTCCGCTTATCCGCCTACTTCCCGCCTGAAGATGAGACAAACAAAGGTCTGTCCCTGGGCATGAGCCGCACTGCGCATGCCACACATCACAATGCCTGGGGAGTGATTGACGGCAGTTCCGGGCCAATAGGAAGAGGGGGCGGGACTGGAGGACTGAGCGGGAGCGGCTGGTCCTCCAACCAATCGGAGTGAGTGAGGGTGGGTGGGACTTCGACTGAAGCATGCGCAGTGCGGGTAATGGCGATGGAGAGAAGCTTTTATCTCTGATCCACAAAGGGTAAGAGGAATATTATGGAACGCGGGAGCGATGGATCTGGCTGGTGTGTGGAAAAGTTTTCTCAACATGTTGTGCAAGCCCATACCCGGAAAAACCACTTCCTGGTTCCCCCATTTCACGGAGCGGGGCCGCGAGGGTGTGGTGATTCGTTCGGGCTAACGACCGCCATCTTTATTCGGGACAATGTGCAGCAGAGCGCATGTGCGGCCGCCATGTTTGTTGGGGGCAACATTTTCAATGACTGGGAGAAGCTTGTTCCACATTGCTCAGAATGGAGACAGCCTGGCCAGCAAACTGCATTATCCTTTGTCCTGCGTACCTGACCTCCCTTTACCTCGGTTTGCACAGAACCAGATATCTATGATCAGAGCAGCAGCAGAGAATTAAAGAAACAGAAGCAAATCCTGCTCTCCGGACTCAACGGATGCCTGACCCCATGTGTGGCTCTGTACCATTACACAGGACCCATGTCGGAAACTCACAATCTTAGGGGCGGCATGGTAGCACACTGGTTAGCACTGCTGCCGATGGCACTGAGGATCGATGCCGGCCCCAGCCCAGATTACTGTCTGTGTGGAGTTTGCACATGCTCCCCGTGTCTGCGTGGGTCTCACCTCCACAACCCAAAGGTGTTCAGGGTAGGTGGATTGGCCACACTAAATTGGGCTGAAATCCAAACCCATCTCACCATCTGCACCATTTCTTTCCTCCACTCCCAGTTTTATCCCTCCCTCTCCTCTGCCTGGGTTCAGTTCTCCAGCTCCTGTCTGCAAACAGACAATAAAACCAATGGGTCTTATTGCGGGATTTGGGGCCTCCAGCGGGTGTTTGTGAATCCTCACCGCCCACCTCCCAGGGTTTCCTTTCTTCCCTGAGAGCAGAGTCCTCCTTGATGATTTGAGCCCAAACTGGAACCACATTAATTGGGAAAACAATATTTTCATGCAGGTTAGCAGCTCCGCAAAGCGTTTCCAACTCCTCCCACCCATCCTTAACATCTTGACGCATTTATTTGTCTGACTCAAAGAATGGTCTCTGGTCGCACCACGCTTAGTACTGCTGCCTCACAGCGCCATGGACCCGTGTTTGATCCAGGCCCCGGGTCACTGTCCATGTGGAGTTTGCACATTCTCCCCGTGTCGGCATGTGTATCACCTCCACAAACCAAAGATATGCAGGATAGGTGGATTGGCCACGCTAAATTGCACCTTAATTGGAAAAAAATAATTGGTCACTCGAAATTTATTTTAAAAACGGATTGTCTCTTTCTTGATGTTGACAATTAAAGGGGTGGGTTTCCCAGGAGATGGCTGACATTTCAGGGGACAGTAAATTAATAATGGACAGAGATATATCTCATGTTGTTACATGCTACAGACTAGATATATTATTATTTACCGTTCTGTAATAAAGTAAATGTATTCTTATTTCTTCTCTTGTAATATAAGAATGTAGCTACGTTATAGATTTCCAGTCATCTCTTCCCTCAGAGGGTTGTTAGTCTTTGGATTTCTCTTCCACAGGGACCAGTTGTATCTGGGGGGGTCATTGAATATATTGAAGCACAAGTTGGACAGATATTTTATTGACATTGGAGTTAAGGTTATGGGGAACAGGTTGGAAAATAGAGAGAATGCTGAGATGAGGAAGGATTTCTTCAGTCGAGGATGTGGTGAAGCTTTGGAATTCTCTACCCCAGAAATGTGGAACCTCAGTCATCAGGTATGTTCAAGACAAATATTGACAGGTTTCTAGATATTGAAGATATCAAGGGATATGGGGACCGTGTGGGAAAATGGTGCTGAGGTAGATCGGCCAAGGATCTCATTGAATGGTTGAGCAGACTCAGTGGGCCGAATGGCCTACTCTTGCTCCTATTCTAATCTCTGTGTCCTGGTCAGGAAGCAGTGAGCTGAGCTTGGATCTGTCAATCAGCCTGAATCAGCACCTTCAGGAGAATTGGGAGGGTTAATATTAGATACAGCAGAGTGAGAATGGAGGGAGATTGTGTGGGATGGAGATTTACAGCTTTTGGAGAATGAGAGAGGAAATAATGTTCCACAGGAACTAGAATTGTCTGTTCTGAATTTTTATCCTGTACTAACTGATGGCTTTTGTAAATTGTTTTTAAAGGATATTGGAAAAGGAGGGATTAAAGACAGAAATCTCAAACATCGCGTCTCAATGTGACAAACACACTCGATTCTTTCTGATCTGAATATCATCGGGCTCTGAATATCATCGGCGAGTTGGAGAAATGTTTGTCCGATCTGTTGGCTTCAAAAGATTTTAAACGTGAGCGTGACTGGAAAAGCACCGAGACCCACACACACACACCCGAGTGAGAGTGTTCCAGTGAACTGACTGTGGAAACATCAGTGTGATTGGAAAAGCACCGAGACCCCACAACACACACCCGAGTGAGAGTGTTCCAGTGAACTGACTGTGGAAAGAGCCGAAACCAGATACACAGCCTGAAAAACTATCACACCATTCAGTGAGGAGAGACAGTGCACATCTGTGTGAAGACAAAGCTCCCACTGACTGTCCAATCTGGAGAGACAAGAGGAGACCCAAAACATGGAGAAACCGTGGAAATGTGAGGACTGTGGGAAGGGATACAGGTGGCCATCTGCGCTGGAGACTCATCGACGCAGTCACACTGGGGAGAGGCCATTCACCTGCTCTCAGTGTGAGAAGAGATTTACTCAGTTCTCTAGCCTGCAGTCACACCAGCGAGCTCACACTGGGGAGACGCCATTCACCTGCTCTCAGTGTGGGAAGGGATTCATTGATTCATTCAGCCTGCTGAGACACCAGCGATTTCACACTGGGGAGAGGCCATTCACCTGCTCTCAGTGTGGGAAGGGATTCAGTGATTCATCCAACCTGCGGAAACACCAGCGAATTCACACTGGGGAGAGGCCATTCACCTGCTGTCAGTGTGGGAAGGGATTCATTGATACACCCACCCTGCAGTCACATCAGCGAGTTCACACTGGGGAGAGGCCATTCACCTGCTCCCTCTGTGGGAATGGATTCACTCAGTTATCCACCCTGCAGAGACACCAGCAAGTTCACACTGGGGAGAAGCCATTCACCTGCTCTGATTGTGGGAAGGGATTCCGTGATCTATCCACCCTGCGGAACCATCAGCGAATTCACAGTGGGGAGAGGCCGTTCACCTGCTCTCAGTGTGGGAAGGGATTCCGTGATCTATCCAACCTGCGGAAACACCAGCGAATTCACAGTGCGGAGAGGCCATTCACCTGCTGTCAGTGTGGGAAGGGATTCATTGATCTGTTCACCTTGCAAACACACCAGCAAATTCACAGTGGTGAGCGTCCGTTCACATGCTCTTGAGTGTGGGAAGGGATTCACTCAGTTATCCACCCTGCAGAGACACCAGCGAGTTCACACTGGGGAGAGACTGTTCACCTGCTCTGATTGTGGGATGGGATTCCGTGATCTATCCACCCTGCGGAACCATCAGCGAATTCAGTGGGGAGAGGCCGTTCACCTGCTCTGATTGTGGGAAGAGATTCACTCAGTTACCCAACCTGCAGACACACCAGCGAGTTCACACTGGGGAGAAGCCATTCACCTAATCTCAGTGAGGGAAGGGATTCATTGATTCATCCATCCTGCAGAGACATCAGCGAGTTCACACTGGAGGGAGGCCATTCACCTGCTCTTAGTGTGGGAAGGGATTACATAGAAACATAGAAAATAGAAGCAGGAAGAGACCATTTGGCCCTTTGCATCTGCCCTGCCATTCTTTATGATCGTGGCTTATCATCCAACTCAATAGCCCAATCCCGCTTTCCCCTCCATATCCTTTGATCCCCTTCGCCCTCAGTGCTATATCTCACTGCTTCTTGCAAACAAATAACTATTTCCTGTGGTTCTGTACACTCCCACCATCGGGAAAATCTTTCCTGCATCTACCCTGTCAAGTCCTGTTAGAATATTGTAGGTTTCTATGAGATCTCCCATTATTCTGAACTCCAGCGAATACAAACCTAACTGTTTCAATCTCTCATACGTCAGTCCCACCATCCCAGGAATCAAACCTCCGCTGCACTCCGTCTAGAGCAAGAACATCCTTCCTCAGATAAGGAGCCCAAAACTGCTCACAATATTCCAGGTACAGCCTCGCCCTGCCCTGTATAATTGCTGAATGATATTCCTGCTCCTGTACTGGAATCTGCTCGCAATGAAGGCTAGCATACCATTTGCCTTCTTTACCGCCTGCTGTAGCTGCATGCTTACCTTCAGTGACTGGTGTACGAGGATATCCAGGTCTCGTTGCACATTCCCATCTCCTAATTTATGGCCGTTCAGATAATAGTCTGCCATCTTGTGTTTGGTACCAAAGTGGATAACCTCGCATTTTTCCAAATTATACTGTATCTGCCATTCATTTGCCCACTCACCCAACTTGTGCAAATCACGCTGAAGGAACTCTGCAACCTCCTCACAGCTCACCCTTCCAGGCAACTTGGTGTCATCTGTAAATTTGGAGATATTGCAGTTTGTTCCCTCATCTAAATCGTTAATATATAAGGTGGCCCAGTGGTGAGCACTGCACAGAGCTGAGGACCAGCGTTCAATCCTGTCCCGGGTCACTGTCCATGTGGAGACAAGTTCTCGCTGTACCTGTGTGTGTCTGACCCCCATAACCCCAAAGATGTGCAGGGTCGGTGAATTGGCCACGCTAAATTGGAAAAAAGGAATTGGGTTTTTAAAAAAATTATTAATATATCTTGTGAATATCTGGGGTCCTAGCAACGATCACTGCGTAACCCCACGAGTCACTGCCTGCTAATTTGGAAAAGACCATTAATCCCTACTCTTTGTTTCCTGTCGGCCAACCAGTTACACCCTCAAACAATTCCAGTAGATTTGTCAAGCATGATTTCTCCTTCATAAATCCATGCTGACTCTGTCCGATCCTGCCACTGGTTTCTAAGTTTCCTAGGGAGGCACGGTAGCACTGTTGCTTCACAGCGCCAGGGTCCAAGGTTCGATTCCCGGCTTGGGTCACTGTCTGTGTGAAGTCTGCACCTTCTCCCGTGTCTGTGTGGGTTTCCTCCGGGTGCTCCGGTTTCCTCCAAGTCCCAAAAGACTTGGTGATTTGGACATTCTGAATTCCCCCTCACTGTACCCAAACAGGTGCCGGAATGTGGCGACTGGGAGATTTTCACAGTAACTTCATTACAGTGTTAATGTAAGCCTACTTGTGACAATAAAGATTATTATTATAAGTGCTTTGCTATAAAATCTTTAATATTGGATTCTAGAATTTTCCCCACTGCCAGTTTCAGGCTTACTGATCTATAATTCCCTGTTTTCTCTCTATCTCCCTTTTTAAACAGTGGATGACATAAACCATCCTCCAATCTGCAGGATCTGTTCCAGAGTCTATAGAATCCTGGAAGGTGACCACCGATGCTTCCACTTTCTAGAGCCACTTTCTGAAGTACTTTGGATGCAGATTCTCAGGCCCTGGGGATTTATCAGCCTTCAGTCCCATCAATTTCCCGAACATCATTTCTCCACTAATATTGATCTCTTTCAGTCCCTCTCTCTCACTATCCTGCGTTCCCCAACATCTGTGCCCTCATTTGTGAAGACAATCAAATTATGTATTTATTTGCTCAGCCATTTCTTTGTCCCTATTATACATTCCCCTGTTTCTGACTGTAAGGAACCTACATTTATCTCCACCAATCTTTTTCTCTTCACATACCGATAGAAACTTTTCCAATCAGCCTAATTTCCTGTTTTATGCCATTCCCAACATCACCACTGCTGTTTGGGCGTCTATATACGACGCCCACTAATGTTTTTGCCCCTTGCTGATTCTCAGCTCTACCCATACAGATTCCACATTGTCAGAGCGAATATCCTTCCTCACTATTGCATTAATTTCCTCTTTAACCAGCACTGCCACTCCACTGCCTTTTCCTTTTGGTCTGTCCTTCCTAAATACTGAATATATTCAGTTCCCATCCCTGATCATCCTGCAGCCATGTTTCCACAATCCCGATTATCTCACACCCGTTTATTTGCGTGATTCACTCGGTTATGCTGCTTGCAGCCACACCAGGAGGTTCACACTGGGGAGAGGCCATTCACCTGCCCTCAATGTGCGAAGGGATTTAGTAATTCATGGCACTTTGTGAGACACCAACAAGTTCACAACCGATTGGATTCGGCTGATTTTGTTTCTGTTCTGAATTACTTCCAGGAAATTTGGGCAGTACAGTAATACAGTGGTTAGCACAGCTGCTTCACAGCTCCAGGGTCCCATGTTCGATTCCTGACTTGGGTCACTGTCTGCGAGGCGTCTGCATGTTGTCCCTGTGTCTGCATGGGTTTCCTCCAGGTGTTCCGGTTTCCTCCCACAGTCCAAAGATGTGCGGGTTAGGTGGATTGGCCATGCTACATTACCCTTAGTGTCCAAAAACATTTAAGTGGGGTTACGGGATAGGGTGGAGGTGTGGGCTTGAGTAGGGTGCTCTCTCCAATGGCCGGTGAAGTCTCGATGGGCCTTCTCCTGCACTGTAAATTGTATGAATGCATTTTATTCATTCTGTTGGTCAATGGGGACCGTCAGAGGGTTACTTTCTGCTGGACTGGCCGGTGTCACGACTTCGCCTCCAGTGGGCTGATTCTCTCTGAGCCTTCTTGCGAATATCTGGTTGCACATTTCACAAGGATAAAAGAGTGAAAGGGGGTTTGGAGGTTAGAAGATGCTTTATTACCATTTCGGTTTGGAAATCCCCAAAATCATGCCTCATTGCCATGAAGATAGACTATGGTGGTTATATGGTTCTTTTGTTTAATTCATCTTGGTGCTTCGCACAGAATAAAACAATCAGGGTATGAGGGGCATGTTGTCTGAGGTGCACTGGGAAACTACATTAGATAGTATGGTGGGAGACAGGCAATCACTAATATTGAAGGAATTATTACAGATTTACACGGGGATCAGTTAGCTCAGTTGACTGGATGGCTGGTTTGTGTTGAGTGACACCAACAGCACAGGTTAAATTCCCATACCAGCTGAGGTTAGCCATGGTCTGTGTCAGTATTTATGCTCCACATGAGCCTCCATCCACCCCTCTACATCTCCCCCATCAGCATCTCCTTCTATTCCTTTCTCCCTCACGTATGCATCGAGCTTTACGTTCAATGTATTCTCTGCTGTTCACCTCAACCACTCGCTGTGGTAGCAAATTCCACATTCTCACCACTCGCTTGGTAAAGAGGTTTCTATTGAAATTCCGATTGAATTTCTTCATACTCTTAAAGACTTCTATCAGTCTTCTCTCTTACAGGAAAAAGCAGCCCCAGCCTTTCCTGAGTGTTAAATGCTCTCAGTTCTGTATATTATGAATCTTTGTTGCACCTTCTACAATGCCTCTATTTCCTTTTTCTAAATGGAGATCACCAATGTTGTCAGTGCTCCCAGCATAGTCTAACCCTGGCTCTAAACAAGTTGAACATTTCCTCTGTGCTTTTCAATTCTATCCCTCAAGAATGGAATCCTATATGGGGCCCAAACATAGACGTGAGGTTCTTAGTTAGGGTGCAGAGAACATTTACAAGAATAGTACTAGAGATAACAAAGAACAATACAGCACAGGAACATGCTCTTCGGCCCTCCAAGGTGCGCCGATCACGTGTCCTGCCTGGGCCAACTGCCTGTATCCTTCCATACCCTGTCAGTTCATGTGCTAATCCAGATAAGTCTTAAATGTCGCTAACATTAAGGACTCTAGTTAGTTGGAGTGACTGGAGCTGCTGAATTTCTCCCCTGAGATCACAGCATCTGGAGGGTGGGAATGGGGCCATTCAGCCCTTTGAGACCATGTCGGCTCCCTGTGGAGGAAGCCAGTCTGTCCATTGCCCCGTTCTATCCCCCAAATCCCTGTAGGTTTATTTCTCTCAGTGCCTGCCCAATTTCCTATTAAAATCCTTCTGTCATCTCTGCATCTCCTACCCCCATAGGTGTAGGTTCCAGGTCGTTCCCACTTGCTTTAAATGTACACAAGGCTCCTAGAGCACAGAGGAGTCTATTTGGCCCATTTGTTCCATGCTTGCATTGTAACATGACCCATTTAATCCCATAGTTCGACTAGTTTTTTTTCAGAATGCATCAAATTCCCTTTTGGAAGTTACAGTCCAATGAGATGAGATTCTAGCACCATTTATAGCCAGCGCATTCCATATCACAACAACTCGCTGTGTTTTAGAACAAATAATTGTGGATATGGTGTGTCTGGAGTTTCACAGAGTATTAAAAATATTGTAAATGACGTGGTTATTACACAAAATTAAGACTCAATCTTTATCAATAAATTGGTGAGGACACCAAGTGTAATATATTCTTGTTTGCAGACAATTCGAACAAATGTACATTTCTGTAAAACCTCTCACTACCATTGGACCTCCTAAAGTGTTTTAAAGCCAATGGAGTACTTTTGAAACATATTCACTGTTGTAATGTAAGAAGCTGTAAGTACGCATGTGTAATCACATTTACTTTTTAAATCGTTATTTTCATAGTGTATTCACTGTCATTAGTAACAAGGTCAAGGAAGCCCTTTTATACCTCTGACACCTGGCTTCCTGCAGCCATTTCACTTTCTGTATCTTTTTTATATTAACTATTGATTTCATAGCAAAAAACAATAATTAAATTCATGATTATGCAGCAGTAAACATTGATTATCATCAGTGAATTGGTGTATTCGGCAATTATATTGTAGAGACGAGGGCCCGGATTCTCCGATCGCTGACGCCAAAATCGCAATCGGCCGGAGAATCCACATTTACGTTGGAATCGGGGAAGGTGCCATTTTTGCGATGCCTCAAAAATGGCGTACTTGGGGAGTATGCTGCACGCCGTATGCACGGCCTCAGGACGTCACCTGATGCCCTCCCCTGATGGGCCGAGTCCCCGACGGCGTGGAGCGCGTGTCCTCTCACTGTTCTGGGACAGCGTGCGGCTGCAGACTGCGTCCAGCACCGCCAGTGTCAGGCGGGTGAGCCATTCCACTGACAGGGGGGCTTGGCCGGTACTGCGAGGACTGGTGGGGGATGGCGAGGCTGGTTACAGGGGGGCAGTTTTTGGCAGGTCGGGTACACGGGCGGCTGGCACAATATGCAGGGTGCGACCGCCGCCGTGCATTGCGTCCACAGACCCGGCCATTCTGCGCCCATATCCACGGGTAGACTGGGGGCTTTTTGCTGCGTGGCTGGAGCCCCCCACTGGGCGGAGGATCGATGCGGGGGCGCTGCCAACTTGGTCATAAGACCAATGGATCCTGCGTACATAGCCCGAGATCTTTATTTCAAAAATAACACTATCAACAAAATATTTCCAGAAACTGCAGAGCTATCAGAATTTGTTTGAAAAAATAAATGACTTTATACATTTGAGAAGTTCCGAGACATCATATTCTGTCAACACTGTGTGTGAGTGGAGTAATGGTGTTGTTACTGGGCTAGTAATCCAGAGACCCAGGTTAATGCTGTGGGGATCTGGAATTGAATCAGCCAATGATAGATGCTGAAATTGAATAAAAGTCTCAAATTAAAAGTCCAATGATGACATTGTGGATTGTTGTAAAAACCCATCTGGTTCACTAATGCCCTTCAGGAAATCTGCTCTCCTTACGTGGCCTGGCCTACACGTGACTCCAGATCCACAGCAATGTCGTGGTTGATTTGTAAGTGCTCTCTGAAATAGCCTCACAAGACACGCAGTTCAAGGGTAATTGGAATGAGCAGTAAATGCTGGTCCAGCCAGTGATGCCCACCTCCCATGAATGAATAATTGTTAAGGCGGCTCATTGTTCAATCTGAAGACGAGTAAGAAACTGTCTCTTTGATTGGATTTGATTTATTATCACGTGTACCGAGGTACAGTGAAAAGTATTGTTCTGTGTACAGTCCAGACAGGTCGTTCCATACATGAAAAAACAAAGTGCGGATCTTGGCAGTTTGCTCAGTTCACAAAATTATTTAATGGCTTTGTAGACGCAGATTAAGCTTTTAATCACCATCCGAAACATTTCTAATGGTAATGTATGCTCATACAGACAGACACAAACGATACTGTAACTGAATTAGAGGAAATGTTAGAGATTTAACTGAACCACATTTTTGAAAGATTTGGCCATAATGATGGAGAAACAGGAAAAGCCACTCAGGGAGATGAGGAAATCCAGGCTCAGTGCAGATTTACTGTCACCCCTCCTTTCTTAGACATGAACGGTATTTAGGCTGCAGAATGTTTCACACCAAAACACAGAGGGATCAAATATAAGCAACACAGAATTCACAATTCTTTTCTATTTAACGATATTTGACTTTGTTCAAAGGCTGACTGTGGTCAAACTAAACAAGGATTCATGGGATTTGTATTACCCAGTGAAACGCTTTCTTTTCTTCGTCAGTCATGTTTGCAATTCAATGGTGTATATTTCAGAGTTATTCAGAGTGAAGACTCGAGAGCTATTCAATTCAAAATGAAGTCATATAACAAAGGGTAGCACAGTGGTTAGCACAATTGCTTCACAGCTCCAAGGTCCCAGGTTCGATTCCGGCTTGGGTCACTGTCTGTGCGGAGTCTGCACATCCTCCCCGTGTCTGGTTTCACAACAAACTCTATCTCTGATGTTTTGCCCCCTGTGGGTTTGCAGCCTCTATAAGACGGCGGCCGTTAACTCAGGCCTGTCACCGGGAGCAGGCCGCAGCTGTTCCCCCGCTCGATGCAAACCTGGGCCCGGAAACTTCTTATTGGGGTTTGGAACCTCCACCGGGTTTCAGTGACCAGCATCGGCACTGCGCATGCTCCAGCTCACAATGCCCAGGGAGTGATTGACGGCAGCTCTGGTCCAATAGGAACAGGGAGGTGGGCCTGGAGGACCGAGTGACTGCAACCAATCGGAGTGAATGAGGGGCGGGGCTGAGCCCCGGACTCCCACGTGAGGCTGGAGCATGCGCAGTGCCGATGATAATTCAGGATTTGGGCGGTTGGGTGGAAGTTGTGAGCCGGTCAAATTCGGTTTGGTGAGTCATGAGGGAGGGATGGAGCCGGCGGATGGGTCGGGAGGCTTCATAAACACTCCGTGCAGCCCAAGCCCCGAATACGAAGTGAGGAGCTGAACCGGCGAAAGCTGCTCGAGCTTTTCCTTGAGAAAGGCCCGGGTGGCCGGGCGCATGCGGAAGGAGCGAGAGCCCCAGCTTTGCTCCGCCTCCCATTCACTCTGATTGGCTGGAGGACCAGTCGCTGTTGTTCGGTCCTCCATCCCCGCCCCCTCTTCCTATTGATCCAAACCCGCCGTCATCAGTCCCGGGCATTGTGAGCTGGAGCAAACCCTTCACCATCATTGTCAGCTCCCTGGTTTGCAGCTGCGGAGCTTCTCCCTCCCTCCCGGGAACAGGCCCAGGTTAACGGGCACCATCCTGCTTCACACACTGGGGGTGGTTCACATCACAGGATGGGGGAGGGGGATAATAAATAAGAGCTGACACTTTGCACTCAAATCAATGAGGAATCTGATCTCTGGCAAGGAAGGAAACCCTGGTAGGTGGTTGGGGAGGATTCACAAACACCCGCTGGAGGCCCCAAACCCCCAATAAGACCCATTGATTTTATTGTCAGTCTGCAGACAGGAGCTGGAGAACTGAACCCAGGCAGAGGAGAGGGAGGGAGAAAACTGGGAGTGGAGGAAAGAAATGGTGCAGATGGTGAGATGGGTTTGGATTTCAGCCCAGGGAGGAGGGAGAGTGGTGGGACGGGGATTTACAGCTTTGGGGAACAAGAGAGGGAAAAATGTTCCAGAGAAACTAGATTGCCTGTTCTGAATTTCAATCGTGGACTGACAGTGATAGCTTTTGTAAACTCCTTTTACAGGGGTTGGGATTGGAGAATTTGCACACAACAAACTGAACCCAACTGAAAGGTTTTTCTCTTTGCGAATTTTGTCCTGTTTTTGTAACATAAGAAATCACAGCTCTCAGGAAAGATTAAATGGAGGGGGGGGGGGGAGGGCGATGTGAGAGAGTGAACATGGTTTGCACACTGGGCTAAATCGCTGGCTTTTAAAGCAAACTAACACAGGCCAGCAGCACGGTTCAATTCCTGTACCAGCCTCTCCGAACAGGCACCGGAATGTGGCAACTAGGGGCTCTTCATAGTAACTTCATTTGAAGTCTCCTCGTGACAATAAGAGATTTTCATTGCATTTCAAACAACAAGTCATAAATACAGGATAGTTATGAATAAATCCAAGGGGACAATACAGGCAGAATTATTTATGACAGGTTCAGAATGTGCAACTCATTACCACAGAAAGGAGTTGAGGAAAGTGCTGAGATGTTTTCAAAAGGAAACGGACAAGCACATGAGAGAAAATGGAATTCAAAATCAGCTGAAAGGCTGAGATTTGATAGGTGTGACAGTCGAGATGGGTGCCGAGTATTGACAGCAGCAGAATCTGTGACAGAATGGCCTGTTTGTGTCTATATATTGACAGTATTTCAATGTTATCAGCTCTTTTTGCAGAATATTTGCAGATGCAATCATCATGTTGAGATCTGACAGTCACTTGTTTATTAGGACCGGCCTTTCAACGTAGAGGGAGAAATGTTTGTCTGTTTTGTCTTTTGGAAAAAACTTCAAAAATCACTGTGATTGGAAAAGCACCGAGACACAGACATCTAAGTGATTTTCCACAGTTAGCTGGAACTGAGATTTAACCAATCACAAATCATGAAATTAAATTGCAACATTTACATCAGGGAGACACCGTACTCAGGCTTCAACTGATGATCCAAGTTGGAGAGACAGGACATTCGCACCAAAGGAATCAAGAAGCAGCAATAGGACATTCAGCCCCGTGAGCCTGTTCCACCATTTAATAACATCACTGCTGATCAGATAGTGACCTCAAATCTGCATCCCACCTACACCTGACAACTTGTCGATAACCATGGAGAAACCGTGGAAATGTGGGGACTGTGGGCTGGGATGCAATTCCCCGTCTGTATTGGAAACTCATCAACGTATTCACACTGGGGAAAGGCCGTTCACCTGCTCCATATGTGCTGACTGTGAGAAGAGTTTTAAAAGTAAACAGGATTTACTGAGACACCAACGTATTCACACTGGGGAGAGACCATTCACCTGCTCCATGTGTGGGAAGGGATTCACTCAGTCATCATCCCTCCTGACACACCAACTTGTTCATACTGATCAGAGACTGTTTAAATGTGTTGACTGTGGAAAGAGCTTTAAATGCAGAAGGGATTTATTGACACATCAACGTATTCACACTGGGGAGAGGCCATTCATCTGCTCCGTGTGTGGGAAGGGATTCACTCTGTCATCCCACCGCCTGATACACCAACTTGTTCATACTGATCAGAGACCGTTTAAATGTGCTGACTGTGGAAAGAGCTTTAAAAGCAGAAATAGTTTACTGTTACATCAACGCACTCACACTGGGGAAAGGCCGTTCACCTGTTTGGAATGTGGGAAGGGATTTAATGCTTCGTCAAACCTCCGGGCTCACCGCCAGGTTCACTCTGACCAGAGACCGTTTAAATGTGCTGACTGTGAGAAGAGCTTTAAAAGCAGAAAGGATTTACTGACACATCAACGCGCACACACTGGAGAGAAGCCATTGACCTGCTCCTTGTGTGGGAAGGGATTCACTCAGCCATCATTGCTCCTGAGACACCAACTTGTTCATTCTGATCAGAGATTGTTTAAATGTTCTGACTGTGAGAACAGTTTTAAAAGTGAAAAGGATTTACTGAGACAAACGCACTCACACTGGGGAGAGGCCATTCACCTGCTCCGTGTGTGGGAAGGGATTCACTCGGTCATCCCACCTCCTGAAACACCAACTTGTTCATACTGATCAGAGACCTTTTAAATGTGCTGACTGTGAGAAGAGTTTT